>NC_057805.1:410091439-410391439 GCF_018294505.1 Triticum aestivum | reverse complement strand
CCCCGCCGCCCCCGCGCTCCCCCACCACTGCAGCTCCCCCGCACCACCGCCCCGCGCCCCGCGCCCCCCACCACTGCAGCTCCCCCGCGCCGCCGCCCCTGCGCCCCCCACCACTGCAGCTCCCCCGCGCCCCCGCGCCCCCCCACCACTGCAGCTCCCCCGCGCCGCCGCCCCCGCGTCTACCCGCTGCCCCACCTCGTCTTCCACGCGCCAAATCGAGCGGCGGCCAGGTAAATCCATCCTGACCCGCCGGCGTCCACCTCGACCTCCCTCCTCCCCTCCATTCCCTCCTGACTCCTCCACCTTCCCTTCTCTCTGCAGGATCGGACGAACTCCATCATCGAGCAGAACCGGGGTGAGCTCCAGCCCTACCCACCCGCGTCCAGCGCAGGTATGCTCATCCCCTTCCCGCCCCTCCGTCTGCCGGCGTCCGCCCTCCCTCTCCCCTGTCCCCCATCTCTGATTGGCAGTGGTTATGTTGATGAATATAAGTGGTGGTTATTTCAGTGTTTATTTCAATGAATATAAGTGGTTATGTTGCAAAATCTTCTACTTTGTAATAAAGCTCAAGTGTTTCCAACACATATTTTATATGAGGTTGCATCTGTGTCAACTGTCAAGTTCAGCTAGAGACAATGGAGTAGACAGAACACAGACATATAGTCAACCCTCTTGAGAGGCTGGAATGATATCAGTGGAAATTAATTTGGCTTTACTGAAAACCTTACTGAAACTAAATTCAGTTAGCTGGGTCATCTTCCACTTGAGAGGCTGGAATGATATCAGTGGCAATTATTTCCTATGATATGATGCAGCAGTAGTAGTAGTATATTGTGCTTAGGGCATGAATCATATGCAGCAGTAGTAGTAGTATTTTGTGATGTGGCAGAATATCTTGTTTCAAATATAGCCTATGCATGTCTTGTTTTCTGGTTATGGATATTGTATAGTACTGCATATCTTGTTTTTTTGTAATATAATGCTTACCAAAGGCACATAAACTGCCAAAACTGAAAGAAATTGGAGTGTTGAAGATATGCTAGTAGAGGACCATATGGTCTGTGGCCTTTTCATCCATATGAAAGTAGAGGCACATTGTGGTGCTAGTTTGCTGGGTTTTGTCTCCGACCATCGTGTCGTGATGATTTTGCAGGTACCCCGAGAGGCCCTTGAGTTTGCCGGAATGTCGATTAACTTCCGTTCCGGCAAATTCGGGTACTCCATATGTCCTATTTTCAGCAAAGGTCATGCTGAAATTTTCCGTGAATTTTAGCATGACTTTGCTAAAAATAGGACATATGGGGCACTTCCGACTAATGCATGGGCCGGGGTATCTTAGTACTTAATTAAGTAGGATCAACTGCCTCTTGTGTTATACATATAGAAGTGTGATATCTACTCATAGTTATTACTAATGTCAGTTGCTCGTCATCGATAAACCCTAATCTGGTAGGATGACCTACTAAAAAAGCCCATACCACATATTCTATTTGGATGGGCGTGTTTTCACCACACTGTGGATTATCTTATTGGACCCAACAGAGATGATGTAGTTTTGAATTATGAACATAGGAAATGTCGTCATCGGACGACGAAAGTCTCTCGGGGGAGTGCGACTGGTGCCACGACGGTCGAGGTCTGTGCGACAGGCCTCACCTGGACGATGATCGGCGCTTCAGCATTAAGCTCGAGGAGACCTTCGAAGTTGAAACGGTACGCAACGACGACAAGTGTTTTTTTCATAATTAAGCATGACTTCAACTATTCCAACGTGTAATTTCATCTTTTACAATTCGAGTATAGTTTATCCCATGCCATGCAAGACGCTATGTCTTGGAGAGGATGGATTTTGAAGATCATGAAAATTTTGAAACGAAGAAAATTCACCTAAGGACACATCATGATGTGGATTTTGAAGTAAATCTGTATAATGCTGAGAGCGTAACCCATTTTGGTTGCAAAAATTGGGAAGCATTTTGCAAGATGTATGGTTTTGATGAGGGTATGCTTGTCACCATGGATCTTGGTGATCCTGGCATCGACCAAGACAATATGGACATTTGGGTCCTTGTTGATACGCCTCCAGTTCTACCGCTATGTGAGTTTGTCAAACATAGTTAATTATTAACTAATCTATATTGTTTATTTCAAAATAGTTGACAACTTATTTCCATTGACAGCTTATTTTGATTGTTCAAAAAATGTGCGGAAAATGGTAGACAAAACCCACTACACCGATGGCTCCGAGTTAACTTATCAGGAGAAAAATCATCTGGTCGGATTTTGTACTGATCTTGAGAATTACAATATCTACAATCAAACTCCTCAACATTATGGTCAATACGTGCCACTAGTGCACGTGTTGAACTACGGTAACTACCATGGAGATACCCTGGTAAGATTTTTTACTATTACGACATCCGTGCATCTTTTGCATACTTCTAAAACTAGTACATCATTGCTAACTATGAAGTTATTACTATGTTTTTCAACAGAGAATCCCAGAGGATTGTGTGCCTCATTTGATGTATCAGAATGGCAGCCTTCAAGTTTTGAACTTATATCCAGGTCATCCTACGAATCTCAACTGTCCATACCGGATTTCTAGAAGAACTGGAGACATGCTAATCAGAGAATGGAAAAAATGTATGGACAGTCGTAAGGAGGTTCTTGGAAGCAACAGGAAGCGCCGCGCAAGAATTGGAGACAGGATGATCTCCATTCTCCATAATGGAGAGTCAGGGTCTATATTGTTTTATGCTATTTTACCTTAAATAGGGTATTTTAGGTCCTTAATAACGAGTAGAAGTTGTATGATGATGATTAGTAGGACTTGTTAGGATTAGTATTACTTTCGACAAACTCGCTACTCGCGGTCTCGAGACTTGTAATGTTCTATCTTTGTTCGGTCTTTTGAATTCAGAGACTTATATGATGAATTGTATTCGGAGACTAATCTTCTATTGTATTCGATGAATCTGCTGTTGCTGTGTGGTGCTGTTTATATTCTGTCCAATAATATATTTTGTAATCTGTGCAAATATTAGAAAAGAAAAAAATCCCTAATGTACATACTAATGGCGCATCACCCAAATGTGCGCCATTAGTATGCCAAAGGATACTAATGGCGCATCACCCAGCAGTGCGCCATTAGTATGGCAAAGCACATGCCCACTGGGAGGCATACTAATGGCGCACCGTGGCCTATACTAATGGCGCACTGCCTGGTGCGCCATTAGTATACCAGATACTAATGGCGCACCAGTGGTGCGCCATTAGTAAAAAATACTAGTGGCGTGGTGCTAGTGGCGCACCAGTAGTGCGCCATTAGTAGGCAAAACTGGTGCGCCACTAGTAAGCCTTTTTCTAGTAGTGTTGGGGCCTGTTCCGGAGCTCCGCCGGAGGGGGCATCGATCACGGAGGGCTTCTACATCAACACCATAGCCTCTCCGATGATGTGTGAGTAGTTTACCTCAGACCTTCGGGTCCATAGTTATTAGCTAGATGGCTTCTTCTCTCTTTTTGGATCTCAATACAATGTTCTCCCCCTCTCTCGTGGAGATCTATTCGATGTAATCTTCTTTTGCGGTGTGTTTGTTGAGACCGATGAATTGTGGGTTTATGATCAAGTTTATCTATGAACAATATTTGAATCTTCTCTGAATTCTTTTATGTATGATTGGTTATCTTTGCAAGTCTCTTCGAATTATCAGTTTGGTTTCGCCTACTAGATTGATCTTTCTTGCAATGGGAGAAGTGCTTAGCTTTGGGTTCAATCTTGCGGTGTCCTTTCCCAGTGATAGTAGGGGCAGCAAGGCACGTATTGTATTGTTGCCATCGAGGATAATAAGATGGGGTTTATATCATATTGCATGAGTTTATCCCTCTACAACATGTCATCTTGCCTAAAGCGTTACTCTGTTCTTATGAACTTAATACTCTAGATGCATGCTGCATAGCGGTCGATGTGTGGAGTAATAGTAGTAGATGCAGGCAGGAGTCGGTCTACTTGTCTCGGACGTGATGCCTATATACATGATCATACCTAGATATTCTCATAACTATGCTCAATTATGTCAATTGCCCAACAGTAATTTGTTCACCCACCGTAATACTTATGCTCTCAAGAGAAGCCACTAGTGAATCCTATGGCCCCCGGGTCTATTTTCCAACATATTTAATCTCCCGACAACAAGCTATTTCTGGCGCCGTTTTTATTTTGCTTTCTTTAGTTTGCATCTTTATCATAAAAATACCAAAAATATTATCTTGTCATATCTATCAGATCTCACTCTCGTAAGTGACCGTGAAGGGATTGACAACCCCTTTATTGCGTTGGTTGCGAGGATTTATTTGTTTGTGTAGGTGCGAGGGACTCGTGCCTGGCCTCCTACTGGATTGATACCTTGGTTCTCAAAAACTGAGGGAAATACTTAAGCTACTTTGCTGCATCGCCCTTTCCTCTTCAAGGGAAAACCAACGCAGTGCTCAAGAGGTAGCAAGAAGGATTTCTGGCGCCGTTGCCGGGGACGCAAAAGGCAACATACCAAGTACCCATCACAAACCCTTATCTCCCGCATTACATTATTTGCCATTTGCCTCTCGTTTTCCTCTCCCCCACTTCACCCTTGCCGTTTTATTCGCCCTCTCTCTTTTTCATTCACCTTTTTTTTCGATTGCTTCTTGTTTGCTCGTGTGTTGGATTGCTTGCTTGTCACGATGGCTCAAGATAATACCAAATTGTGTGACTTTACCAATAACAACAATAATGATTTCCTTAGCACTCCGATTGCTCCTCTTACCGATATTGAGTCTTGTGAAATTAATACCGCATTATTGAATCTTGTCATGAGAGATCAATTCGCCGGCCTTCCTTGTGAAGATGCCGCTACCCATCTAAATAGCTTCGTTGATTTGTGTGATATGCAAAAGAAGAAAGATGTAGACAATGATATTGTTAAATTGAAGCTATTTCCTTTTTCTCTTTGAGATCATGCTAAAGCTTGGTTTTCATCTTTGCCTAAAAATAGAATTGATTCTTGGGATAAGTGCAAGGATGCTTTTATCTCTAAGTATTTTCCTCCCGCTAAGATCATCTCTCCTAGAAACGATATTATGAATTTTAAGCAACTTGATCATGAACATGTTGCACAAGCTTGGGAGAGGATGAAATTAATGATACGTAATTGCCCTACGCATGGTTTGAATTTGTGGATGATCATACAAATTTTTTATGGCGGATTGAATTTTGCTTCTAGAAATCTTTTAGATTCGGCCGTAGGAGGCACTTTTATGGAAATCACTGTAGGAGAAGCTACTAAACTCCTAGATAATATTATGGTTAATTATTCTCAATGGCACACTGAAAGATCTACTAATAAAAAAGTGCATGCGATAGAAGAAATTAATGTTTTGAGTGGAAAGATGGATGAACTTATGAAATTATTTGCTATTAAGAGTGTTTCTTCTGATCCTAATGATATGCGTCTGTGTACTTTGATTGAGAATAATAATGAATCCATGGATGTGAATTTTGTTGGTAGGAATAATTTTGGTAACAACGCGTATAGAGGAAACTTTAATCCTAGGCCTTATCCTAGTAATTCCTCTAATTATTATGGTAATTCCTACAACAATTCTTATGGAAATTTTAATAAGATGCCTTCTGAATTTGAGACTAGTGTTAAAGAATTTATGAATTCACAAAACAATTTCAATGCTTTGCTTGAAGAAAAATTGCTTAGAGTTGATGACTTGGCTAGGAACGTTGACAGAATTTCTCTTGATGTTGATTCTTTAAAACTTAGATCTATTCCTCCTAAGCATGATATCAATGAGTCTCTCAAAGCCATGAGAATTTCCATTGATGAGTGCAAAGAAAGAACCGCTAGGATGCGTGCTAAGAAAGACTGCTTTGTGAAAGCGTGTTCTTCGAATTTCTATGAAAATAAAGATGTAGATCTAAAAGTTATTGATGTGTCCCCTATTAAATCTTTGTTTTGCAATATGAATCTTGATAATGAAGGGACTGAATATGATCCACCTTTACCTAGAAGGCGTTCCAGAAATTCGGAGTTTTTAGATCTTGATGCTAAAATTGATAAAAGCGGGATTGAAAAGGTCAAAACTCTAGATATTAATGAACCCACTATTTTGGATTTCAAGGAATTTAATTATGATAATTGTTCTTTAATAGATTGTATTTCCTTGTTGCAATCTGTGCTAAATTCTCCTCATGCTTATAGTCAAAATAAAGCCTTTACCAAACATATCGTTGATGCTTTGATGCAATCTTATGAAGAAAAACTTGAGTTGGAAGTTTCTATCCCTAGAAAACTTTATGATGAGTGGGAACCTACTATTAAAATTAAAATTAAAGATCATGAATGCTATGCTTTGTGTGATTTGGGTGCTAGTGTTTCCACGATTCCAAAGACTTTGTGTGATTTGCTAGGTTTCCGTGATTTTGATGATTGCTCTCTAAACTTGCACCTTGCGGATTCCACTATTAAGAAACCTATGGGAAGAATTAATGATGTTCTTATTATCGCAAATAGGAATTATGTGCCTGTAGATTTTATTGTTCTTGATATAGATTGCAATCCTTGATGTCCTATTATCCTTGGTAGACCTTTCCTTAGAATGATTGGTGCAATTATTGATATGAAGGAAGGGAATATTAGATTCCACGTTAAGGAAAGGCATGGAACCCTTCCCTAGAAAGAAAATAAAATTAACTTATGAATCTATTATGAGAGCCACGTATGGATTGCCTACCAAAGATGGCAATACCTAGATCTATCCTTGCTATTATGCCTAGCTAGGGGCGTTAAACGATAGCGCTTGTTGGGAGGCAACCCAATTTTATTTTTAGTTTTTTTTTTGCTTTTTGCTTCTATTTACGAATAAATATTTGATCTAGCCTCTGGTTAGATGTGTTTTTATGTTTTAATTAGTGTTTGTGCCAAGTTAAACCTATAGGATCTTCTTGGATGATAGTTATTTGATCTTGCTGTAAATTCCAGAAACTTTCTGCTCACGAAAATAATTGTTAAAAATCACCAGAACGTGATAAAATATTGATTCCAATTGCTGCTGATCAATAAAGAAATTGTCTAGGTCGTCCTGTTTTGGCTGAAGTTTTGGAGTTCCAGAAGTTTGTGTTAGTTACAGATTACTACAGACTGTTCTGTTTTTGACACATTCTGTTTTTTGTGTGTTATTTGCTTATTTTTATGAATCTATGGCTAGTAAAAGAATTTATAAACCATAGAGAAGTTGGAATATAGTAGGTTTAACACTAATATAAATAAATAATGAGTTCATTACAGTACCTTGAAGTGGTCTTTTGTTTTCTTTCGCTAACGGAGCTTACGAGATTTTCTGTTAAGTTTTGTGTTGTGAAGTTTTCAAGTTTTGGGTGAAAGATTTGATGGATTATGGAACAAGGAGTGGCAAGAGCCTAAGCTTGGGGATGGCCCGGAAGGCATCCCCTCTTTCGTCTACTTCCATCGGTAACTTTACTTGGAGCTATATTTTTATTCACCACATGATATGTGTTTTGCTTGGAGCGTCTTGTATTATTTGAGTCTTTGATTTTTAGTTTACCACAATCATCTCTGCCGTACACACCTTTTGAGAGAGACACACATGATTCGGAAATTATTAGAATACTCTATGTGCTTCACTTATATCTTTTGAGTTATATAGTTTTTGCTCTAGTGCTTCACTTATATCTTTTAGAGCAAAGTGGTGGTTTTGTTTTATAGAAACTATTATTCTCTCATGCTTCAGTTAGATTATTTTGAGAGTATTAAACAGCATGGTAATTTGCTTAAATAATCCTAATATGCTAGGTATTCAAGAATAGTAAAAACTTTCTTATGAGTGTGTTGAATACTAAGAGAAGTTTGATGCTTGATGATTGTTTTGAGATATGGAGGTAGTAATATTAGAGTCATGCTAGTTGGGTAGTTGTGAATTTGAGAAATACTTGTGTTAATGTTTGTGATTCCCGTAGCATGCACGTATGGTGAACCGTTATGTGATGAAGTCGGAGCATGATTTATTTATTGATTGTCTTCCTTATGAGTGGCGGTCGGGGATGAGCGATGGTCTTTTCCTACCAATCTATCCCCCTAGGAGCATGCGCGTAATACTTTGCTTTGATAACTTGTATATTTTTGCAATAAGTATATGAGTTCTTTATGACTAATGTTGAGTCCATGGATTATACGCACTTTTCCTCCTTCCACCATTGCTAGCCCCTCTAATACCGCGCACCTTTCGCCGGTATCATATACCCACCATATACCTTCCTCAAAACAGCCACCATACCTACCTATCATGGCATTTCCATAGCCATTCCGAGATATATTGCCATGCAACATACCACCATTCCATTTACCATGACACGCTCCATCATTGTCATATTGCTTCGCATGATCATGTAGTTGACATTGTATTTGTGGAAAAGCCACCGTTCATAATTCTTTCATACATGTCACTCTTGATTCATTGCATATCCCGGTACACCGCCGGAGGCATTCACATAGAGTCATAGTTTGTTCTAAGTATTGAGTTTGTAATTGTTGAGTTGTAAGTAAATAAAAGTGTGATGATCGTAATTTTTAGAGCATTGTCCCAAGTGAGGAAAGGATGATGGAGACTATGATTCCCCCACAAGTCGGGATGAGACTCCGGACTAAATAAACAAAGAGAAAAAAAGAGGCCATAAAAAAGAGAAGAAAAGGCCCAAAGAAAAAAAAGAGAGAAAAAGAGAGAAGGGACAATGCTACTATCCTTTTACCACACTTGTGCTTCAAAGTAGCACCATTATCTTCATGATAGAGAGTCTCCTATGATATCACTTTCATATACTAGTGGGAACTTTTCATTATAGAACTTGGCTTGTATATTCCAATGATGGGCTTCCTCAAAATGCCCTAGGTCTTCGTGAGCAAGCGAGTTGGATGCACACCAGCTTAGTTTCTTTTGAGCTTTCATATACTTATAGCTCTAGTGCATCCGTTGCATGGCAATCCCTACTCACTCACATTGATATCTATTGATGGGCATCTCCATAACCCGTTGATACGCCTAGTTGATGTGAGACTATCTTGTCCTTTTTTTCTTCTCCACAACCACCATTCTATTCCACATATAGTGCTATGTCCATGGCTCACGCTCATGTATTGCGTGAAGATTCAAAAAGTTTGAGAACGTCAAAAGTATGAAACAATTGCTTGGCTTATCATCGGGGTTGTGCATGATTTAAATATTTTGTGTGGTGAAGATAGAGCATAGCCAGACTATATGATTTTGTAGGGATAACTTTCTTTAGCCATGTTATTTTGAGAAGACATAATTGCTTAGTTAGTATGCTTGAAGTATTATTATTTTTATGTCAATATTGAACTTTTGTCTTGAATCTTTCGGATCTGAATATTCATACCACAATTAAGAAGAATTACATTGAAATTATGCCAAGTAGAATTCCACATCAAAAATTCTGTTTTTATCATTTACCTACTCGAGGACGAGAAGGAATTAAGCTTGGGGATGCTTGATACGTCTCCAACGTATCTATAATTTTTGGTTGTTTCATGCTATATTATATTATGTTTTGGACATTATTGGGCTTTATTATACACTTTTATATTATTTTTGGGACTAACCTATTAACCGGAGGCCCAGCCCAGACTTGCTGTTTTATGCCTATTTCAGAGTTTCGCAGAAAAATAATATCAAACGGAGTCCAAACGGAATGAAACCTTCGGGAACGTGATTTTCGGAACGAACATGATCCAGAGAACTTGGACCCTACGTCAAGCCATCAACCAAGAGGGCACGAGGTAGGGGGGCACGCCTACCCCCTGGGCGCGCCCTCCACCCTCGTGGGCCCCCTGTTGCTCCACCAATGTACTCCTTCCTCCTATATATACCTATGTACCCCCAAACTACCAGATACGGAGCCAAAAACCTAATTCAACCGCCGCAACCTTCTGTACCCGTGAGATCCCATCTTGGGGCCTGTTCTGGAGCTCCGCCGGAGGGGGCATCAATCACGGAGGGCTTCTACATCAACACCATAGCCTCTCCGATGATGTGTGAGTAGTTTACCTCAGACCTTCAGGTCCATAGTTAGTAGCTAGATGGCTCCTTCTCTCTTTTTGGATCTCAATACAATGTTCTCCCCCTCTCTCGTGGAGATCTATTCGATGTAATCTTCTTTTGCGGTGTGTTTGTTGATACCGATGAATTGTGGGTTTATGATCAAGTTTATCTATGAACAATAGTTGAATCTTCTCTGAATTCTTTTACGTATGATTGGTTATCTTTGCAAGTCTCTTCGAATTACAGTTTGGTTTGGCCTACTAGATTGATCTTTCTTGCAATGGGAGAAGTGCTTAGCTTTGGGTTCAATCTTGCGGTGTCCTTTCCCAGTGACAGTAGGGGCAGCAAGGCACGTATTGTATTTTTGCTGTCGAGGATAACAAGATGGGGTTTATATCATATTGCATGAGTTTATCCCTCTACATCATGTCATCTTGCTTAAAGTGTTACTCTGTTCTTATGAACTTAATACTCTAGATGCAAGCTGGATAGCAGTCGATGTGTGGAGTAATAGTAGTAGATGCAGGCAGGAGTCGGTCTACTTGTCTCGGACGTGATGCCTATATACACGATCATACCTAGATATTCTCATAACTATGGTCAATTCTGTCAATTGCTCAACAGTAATTTGTTCACCCACCATAATACTTATGCTCTCGAGAGAAGCCACTAGTGAAACCTATGGCCCCCGGGTCTATTTTCCATCATATTTAATCTCCCGACAACAAGCTATTTCTGGCGCCGTTTTTATTTTGCTTTCTTTACTTTGCATCTTTATCATAAAAATACCAAAAATATTATTTTATCATATCTATCAGATCTCGTTCTCATAAGTGACCGTGAAGGGATTGATAACCCCTTTATTGCGTTGGTTGCGAGGATTTATTTGTTTGTGTAGGTGCGAGGGACTCGTGCGTGGCCTCCTACTGGATTGATACCTTGGTTCTCAAAAACTGAGGGAAATACTTATGCTACTTTGCTGCATCATCCTTTCCTCTTCAAGGGAAAACCAACGCAGTGCTCAAGAGGTAGCAGTCAGCCATCACAAGGGGTTGGACTAGGGTCGTTCGTGCCTTCTGCATGGAGGAGGGCAGAATATGGGCATTCCGCTTCACCTTGTTCAGCAACCAGAATATATTTCGCCTCTTTCTTTACCGTCTTTAATAGTACAAGTATACAATTGTGGTTCATCATTCTTTATTTGGTTCTTATGTAATTCTTGAACATATGTACCTATGATTCGAATAATGCATTGGTTGTTTGAACCTGATGGATATGAATAAAGCTGTAGTATACATTCAAATTCAAATCCAAATCCGGTACGATTTGGAAAAGCAGCAATTAAATTACGGTGAAATTACGCTCTCCAGGTTGTTACGGCACACATGGTTGGTAAAACACAAATGATTGTGATATGCACCATAATCCGAGACGGTTCACAGAGAGGAAACGTGTGGAAGCATGCACAGAGTTGTTGTTTGCAAAAGCGTGTGCGATGTCAGACAATATCACAAACGGTGCGGGCAAACTAAACGTTTGTGTTAGTTTCCTTATCGTACACGATTGCAACCATGAACTGTTTCTGATGAAGTATGCATCGTAAACGTTGCACCACAGAATAATGTGTGCGATAGTTATCGTGTATGACGATGTTACGATGGTCTGACGTTTTGTAATCCTGTCCGACACTCGTACGACGATTAGCTAATATTCTTAACGGTGAACCGTTTGTGGTGGGCCGCGCATCATACACGTTCTATAATAGTGAACCGTTTGTGATGGGCCGCGCGTCGTAAATGTAGCACCACAGAATACCGACTGCGATGGCAATCCGAGCAGAAACGAGTAGGAGTACTGTAGAGGCCCTATCCCCGACGGTTTCTGGGTCGTGTGGGAATGACCCGCCTATCGCCCACACTCACTTGGCGACGGTTCCAAATATCATCGCGGAAATGGGTTTTAAACCATTTGTTTAGGACCGACGCGCACCTGTGTAACTCCTAAGGTAATCCTCCAGATATGAGGGCGTTCACATAGCTATTACGGCTCAAGGCATCTACCACAACAATGGCCTTCCCTAGGTGATAATGCAATCTCATGTCATAGTCCTTGATCAACTCTAGCCATCTCCTCTGCCTGAGTTTCAACTCCTTCTGCGTGAAAATGTACTTCAAGATCTTATGATCCGTGCAAACATCACAACTATTTCTGCTAAGGAAATGTCTCCAGCTGCTAACTCCAAATCATGTGTAGCATAATTCATCTCGTGAAGCCATAGCTATCTGGAGGTAGGAGCTACAACCTTTCCTTCCTACATGAGCACTGATCTGAGTGCTTGACGAGAAGAGTCACAATATACCTGGTAATCCTTGCGTATGTCTGGCAATAATAGCACTGGGGCTGTAACCAAACGTTTCCCCAGCTCCCAAAAACTGGCTTCACAATCCTCGGTCCAATTGTACTTAGTCTCCTTCTTCAACAGCTCAGTCATTGGCTTATCAATCTTGGACAAATTCTCAACAAACCTTCGATAATATCCTGCAAGTCCGAGAAAACTGCAGATTTCCTTGACTAAGGTGGGTGACTTCCATTTGGTGACTGCTTCAACCTTTGTGGGGTCGACTGCGATTCCTTCCCCTGTAATAACATGTCCGAGGAATCCGACTTCCTTCAACGAAAATTCACATTTGCTGAACTTGGCAAATAGCTGATGTTCTCGGAGTTTCTCCAGAACTAGACGCAAGTGCTCCTTGTGTTGTTCCTCTCATTTGGAGAAAACCAATATGTCATCGATGAACACCATGAAAAACTTGTCCTGGACTTCCATGAATACCTTGTTCATCATGCTCATAAAATACACGGGGGCATTAGTCAATCCAAATGACATGACGGTATACTCATAAAGACCATACATTGTGGTGAAAGATGTTTTGGGTATATCCTGGCCACGAATCATCAGCAAATGATACCCTGGTCGAAGATCGATCTTGGAGAATACTTTGGCTCCAACTAACTGATCAAACAAGTCATAAATCATCGGCACAGGGTACTTGTTCTTGATGGTCACTTTGTTCAACGAACGATAATCCACAACCATTCTGAAGGTTTTATCCTTCTTCTCTACAAAGAGGATTAGGGCTCCCCAAGGTGACGAGCTTGGGCGAATATATCCCTTCTCCAATAGTTCATTAATCTACTTCTTGATCTCTACCAATCGTTAGGGGTTCATCTGATAAGGTCTCTTGGATATTGGGGCTGTGCCCGGTAATAACTAAATCAAGAATTCAATTTCTCTGTTCGGTGGCATTCCTTGTAATTCCTCCGGGAATACATCGGGAAAATCTTGCACTGCTGGCACTTCCTCCTGAACAACTCCCATGAGGGAATCCACCTGAGTATTCTTTGGTGGGTGCCGGGATACATACTTGATCCCTCTTCTGCTCCGAGGTGGTGAGCAAAATCGTCCTGCGGGCACAGTCGATGTTCCCTTCATACTTCGTTAACCAATCCATGCCTAGGATTACATCTAGTCCCTGTGTCTCCAATACAATGAGGTCCCCTGGAAACTCATGATTTCTGATATTGAGGATCGAGTGGTAACCTAAGCCTGCCATCATCTCACCTCCTGGGGATCTGACCTGGAGTGGGCTTCTAAGGGTTCTAGTGGGCAACCCATACTTTTCCACAACTACGCTTGATACAAATGAATGTGTTGCACCAGAATCAAAAAGTACCAATACTGGATGCGAATTTAATAAAAACATACCAACCACGGTCTCTGGCCGATCGTAAACCACCTCCACATCAATGTGGTTCACTTGAGCATGGGGAAAAGGATTGGGCTTCTTGGTTGCTGAGATTCCATTTCCGTTGCCATTTCCATTTCCCTGCTTGGCCTCCAGACAATCGGTGGCATAGTGTCCCGTCTTCTTGCACTTGAAACAGGTGATATGACTCAGATCCTCATGAGCCGGAGTAGGATGGTGCTGGTTGCCATTGCCTCCATTACTGGACTTGAAGTTGTTGTTGTTCTGCTGATTGTTCCCATTCCCTCCATGGTGATGTCCTCCATGGGTGTGGTGAGTGTGTCCATCTGATTATGAGGTGTAGCGGGGCTTCTGCTGAGCTCTAGAGCTGTACTTCCCCTGGCCATACTTCCGCTTGCGGATATCAATCTGCTGTTGCTTGCCTTCAAGGATGATGGCCTTGTCTACCAGCTCCTCGTAGTTGTCGAAAGTAGCCACCATCAGCTGCATTCCCAGCTCATCATTGAGTCCTTCTAGAAATTTCTCCAGCTTTGCCGCATCTGTGGCCACATCATCTAGGGCATAGCGAGCTAACTGGCTGAACTCCTCCACGTACTGCCCCATAGTATGGTTCCCTTGGCGTAAGTTGCAGAACTCACACTTCTTCAAACTCATGGCACTTTCTGAGACATGAGCGGTGCGGAAGGCCTACAGAAACTGATCCCACGTAACTATGGTGATGAGATAGGTGGTGAGGGAGTCTTGGATTAGGGGGTCCTCGGACAGCCGAACTATATAATTCTGCCGGACTGTTGGACTATGAAGATACAAGATTCGAGACTTTGTCCCGTGTCCGGGTGGGACTCTCCTTGGCGTGGAAGGCAAGCTTGGCAATTCGGATATCTAGATCTCCTCCCTTGTAACCGACTCTGTGTAACGCTAGCCCCCTCCGGTGTCTATATAAACCGGAGGCTTTAGTCCGTAGGACAACAACAATCATAACCATAGGCTAGCTTCTAGGGTTTAGCCTCTACGATCTCGTGGTAGATCAACTCTTGTAATACTCATATCATCAAGATCAATCAAGCAGGAAGTAGGGTATTACCTCCATCGAGAGGGCCCGAACCTGGGTAAACATCGTGTCCCCCACCTCCTGTTACCATCCACCTTAGACGTACAGTTCAGGACCCCCTACCTGAGATCCGCCGGTTTTGACACCGACATTGGTGCTTTCATTGTGAGTTCCACTGTGCCGTCACCATAAGGCTTGATGGCTCCTTCGATCATTGGCAACGATGCGATCCAGGGTGAGATTTTTCTCCCCGGACAGATCTTCGTATTCGGCAGCTTCGTACTGCGGGCCAACTCCCTTGCCATCTGGAGCAGATCGAAAGCTACGCCCCTGGCCATCAGGTCAGGTTTGGAAGCTTGAACTATAACCCCGACATCCGCGGAGACATGATCTTCAACGGATTCGAGCCCATGTCAGGTGCGCCGCACAGTCATGACGAGCACGACTTAGCTCTGTCGTTGGACAGTGTTCGGGCGATCACACCTGCTGCTACTTCGGCTCTCAATCCGGAGCAGATCGTGCCGTCCGAGGAAGGGGGATAGACCCCGCCACGGAGGCCGCACACTCAGTGGCGATAGAGCCGAATGCTGACTTCACCCCCTATGAGACTTGCGCTACCGGACACCTGGATTCGTCCCCGGCCACGGGCTCTGAACTACCTGCATCCGTGCCTGTCGAATCTGATTGGGTATCGATCATGGAGTTTTCCTCCACGGATATCTTTTAGCACTCGCCACTGGGCGACGTGCTAAATTCATTAAGGTCTCTCTCCTTGTCTGGAGACCCTTGGCCGAACTATGTCCGGCTGGAGTGGGAAGCGGACGACGAAGAAATTCGTTCCCCACCCACCACCCACTTAATAGCCACTATCGACGACTTAACCGACATACTCGATTTCGGCTCCAAAGACATCGACGGTATGGACGACGATGCAGGAGACGAACAGGAACCACCGCCCACAGGGCGCTGGACTGCCACCTCATCATATGATATATACATGGTGGACACCCCCAAAGAAGGCGATGGCGAAAAGGCAACAGAGGATAATCCCTCCAAGAAGCAATACAAGCACCGGCGTCAGCAGCGCCGCTCTAAGTCCCGCCATAGCAAAAGCAGCGATACCGACACAAGAGACAATAACGCTCCGGATAGTGCCGAAGGCGACGACAATCCCTTCCAGCCAGGCCTCGAGCGGGAGGATGGGCAAGCTAGCCCTCAAGAACAGGCAGCTGACGGAGAATCAGAGAATGACAATTACATGCCTCTCTTTGAAGACGAGGTGAGCCTCGGCGACGAAGAATTTATCATGCCTGAGGATCCCATCGAGCAGGAGCGCTTCAAGCGCCGGCTTATAGCCACAGCAAACAGCCTGGAGAAAAAGCAATAACAGCTTCGAGCTGACCAAGACCTGCTAGCGGATAGATGGACCGAAGTCCTGGCGGCCGAGGAATACAAACTCGAACGCCCAACAAAGAGTTACCCAAAGCACAGGTTGCTACCCCAACTCGAGGAGGAAGCATTAAAACCTACATTACCAGCGTATGATGCGGCTGATCGGCCACCTCGTGGCCGAGACAGAGTGGCATATCAGCCCGAAGTTCAGCCCGCACCCCACCGCCATTCAAACAAAAACACCAAGGCCCGGGGCAACACGCGGGACCAGCGAGACGTATTGGAAAACAAAGCAGGACATACAAGATCGATCTACGGATCACAGGGGTGTGCCCCAACGCGTGACGATGATCGTCACGCCGGATACACTAAAAGCAAATCCGACCGGGCCGACTACAGTAGACAAGACTCACATGAACTGCGTCGCGAGATAGCCCAGCACAGAGGCGCGGCACACCCCCTATGCTTCACGGACGAAGTGATGGATCATGAATTCCCAGAAGGATTTAAACCCGTGAACATAGAGTCATATGATGGTACTACAGACCCCGTGGTATGGATCGAGGATTTCCTCCTCCACATCCACATGGCCCGCGGTGATGATCTACATGCCATCAAGTACCTCCCACTAAAACTCAAAGGACCAGCTCGGCATTGGCTGAATAGCCTGCCAGCAAACTCCATTGGGAGTTGGGAGAATTTTGAAGATGCATTCCTTGACAACTTCCAGGGCACTTATGTGTGACCACCGGACGCGGATGACTTGAGCCACATAACCCAACAGCTAGGGGAATCGGCCAGGAAATTCTAGCCTCGGTTCCTAACTAAAAAGAACCAAATTGTCGACTGTCCGGATGCCGAGGCCTTAGCGGCATTTAAGCACAACATCTGTGTGACGAGTGGCTCGCCCGACACCTCGGCCAAGAGAAGCCGAAGACCATGGCAGCCCTCATGACACTCATGAACCGCTTTTGCGTGGGCGAAGACAGCTGGCTGGCTCGCAGCAATAACACATCGAGAAATCCTGGCAATTCAGATGCCAAAGACAGCAATGGCAGACCACGTCGCAACAGACACAAGCGCCACAACAACGGCGACAACGCCGAAGACACGGCAGTCAATGCCGGATTCAGTGGCTCTAAATCCGGTCAGCGGAAAAAGCCATTCAAAAGAAGCAATCCGGGCCCGTCCAGTTTGGACTGCATACTTGATCGCTCGTGTCAAATTCACGGCACCCCCGATAAACCAGCCAATCACACCAACAGAGAATGCTGGGTGTTCAAGCAGGCCGGCAAGTTGAACGCCGAAAACAAGGAAAAGGGGCTGCATAGCGACGACGAGGAGGAGCCCCGGCCGCCGAACACATGAGGACAGAAGAAATTTCCTCCTCAAGTGAAAACGGTGAACATGTTATACGCAACCCATATTCCTAAGAGGGAACGGAAGCGCGCACTAAGGGACGTCTATGCGATGGAGCCAGTCGCCCCAAAGTTCAACCCATGGTCTTCTTGTCTGATCACTTTTGATCGCAGGGACCACCCCACTAGTATCCGTCATGGCGGTTGTCAGGACCCCGATTCCAAGTCACATCGATCTAGCCGGTAACACCTCATATCACTTTGCGGCCTCACGCACGGTATTCCCACGGGTGTCGCCTTACCATGGCCTGGGACCGTTTGCGCCTTTTGGCTCACGTATATGATAGTGTCGCTAGCATCCATATGACAGAGAACCCGGGGCGACATGACTAGTCGTGAACCCAAAGTGGCACTAACTTACGGGGACAGGCATACATGAATCAACATGGAGCATGTCGGTCAGCAGCGTGTGAATCCGGGCTGTAGTACTGGGCTAACAGGACTCCGGTGAACCGGGCTGTAGCAGGCTAGGCAGGACTCCGGATGTCACTGCATGACATTTCCCCGAAGGGACAGACACAGGAACGAAGTGAATCACATGCCGGCCAGTCAAGTGTTCCGGAGCAGTAGTGCTGGCCTAGCAGGACTCCGATGAACCGGGCTGTAGCGGACTACTATGGCTCATGGAAGCACAAGACTACATTTCCCCATAAGAGAGGCTACCACGGATAAACAACTAGGTTGTCGGATCCCACACATACCAAGCATTACAATCATCCACACAATATGCTCGATATGTGTAAATACAACATGGCATCACAACATAACTCTACTACTCAAGTATTTATTCAATAGGCTCCGAGGAGCGAGATATTACAAACATGGGTCTCATGACCCAACATTAAGAGCATACAAGTCAAAGCACATGCGGAAGCTTAACATGTCTGAGTACAGACATCTACAAATGAAAAAAGCTGAGAAGCCTGACTATCTACCAGATCCTGCCGAGGGCACAAGATTGTAGCTGAGGTATCAAGCTAAACGTCGAAGTCCACACGAAACTACTAGCGAGACTGACGTCTCTCTGCAAAACATAACATAGGAAAACGTGAGTACAAATGTTCCCAGCAAGACTTACATCAGAACTAGCTACATATGCATCAGTATCAACAAAGGGGGTTGTGGAGTTTAACTGCCGCAAGTCAGCTTTGACTCAGTGGCTAACCTAAACTATGACTGCAAGTAACTCTTTTGAGGTGGCACACAAGAGTCCACATATTCACCATATCAATACACCACTATGGATCCGCTCCCGTCTACCTACGGGAAGGCCATCCATAGCACTCACGCTTATCTTGCGCATTTTAGAGTATCCACTTTCACTTGTCTATGAACTGTTATAGGCAACCCAGAAGTCCTTTACCGCGGACGCAGCTATTCGAATAGATGATGTTAACCCTACAGGGGTGTACTTCTTCATACATGTTTCCACCACTTAGCGTCCGCACACGACATGTGCTCGGCAGAGTTCAAGTGAAAGCCGACGTGGGTGTAGACCACGACCTACCTAAACACTCAAGTCTCTAATCCAGGTTTATCGCCTATTCAGGTTCCATCCGCAGAGAGTCCGGCTGGGGTTTCCACATACGGCCCCGAACGATGTGTACAGGGCTCCGCAACACCAAACGGGCGCACGGTATACCCGGCCACGTGCCTACCGCATCATAGCCCACCCCTCGGGTCAGCGCTGTGCACGGCCTCCAGCATACTACAAACACCAGAAACTACTTGCAACTCCTGGACAAAGGACTAGTGTGGTTAAGAAGTCGAGCGGGGTCATATTTCAGGGCCCAATGCATAGTAGTAGCTGTTTCATGGATCACAAACACAGAACTCAGTTCCTGAGGACGACTTCAATGAGAAAACCCACCATGTACTCCTACATGGCGTCTCACCGCTACCTTTACCAAATCGTGTTCACACACAGTAGGACATGTTCATCACCATTCCAATTCATCCCCGATGAATCAGACCTGACACAACTCTAAGCAATAGCATGCATGACAAACAAGCATGAATGAGTAGGCACATCAGGGCTCAAACAACTCCTACTCATGCTAGTGGGTTTCATCTATTTACTGTGGCAATGACAGATCATGCAGAGGATAAGGGGTTCAACTACCGCAGCATGTAACAGTTGAATCGATGTTGTCCTAATACTGTAAAAGAGAGCAGGAGCGAGAGAGTGGGATTGTATCGGAATGAACAAGGGGGTTTTGCTTGCCTGGCACTTCTGAAGATAATATAGCTCTTCATCGGGGTCATCGAACTCATCGTCGGAACCACGTCTACTGAGAGGGGACAAATACTGGCAATCAAGGAAGAACACAATCAATGCAATGCAACAATATGATGCATGATCATGACATGGAAATATGTTGTGGTTTGAGCTAATGCAACTAGAAACCAGATTAAATGAAGTTGGTTTGAACCAAGGGTTCAAATTCAAACTCCGTATGTGCTTATTTAAATGCCAATTATGCAAATTGCCATATAGAGCAAGCTTAGGTTGTTCAAACATGCATGCAAATGGTATAGATGGATAGATTGGATTTTTCTGATCATTTTTCATATATAAATCTTTTCAATCTGAGTTATAGATTATTTTCTATGATTTTTAGAAGTATTGGTTATTTTTTTGAAATAAATAAATCATTCAGGATTTATTTAAATTCCAGAAAGAATTAGTGCGTCAACATGACGTCACTGTGATTTTAGCAGGTCAACTGGGTCGCCCAGAGTCAAACCTGACCAGTGGGACCCACCGGTCAGTGACCCAGTCAACTGACTAAGTTAGTTAGCCCTAACTAACTAGGCAGGCCCACTAGTCAGCGACTGTAGCAACTAACCTAACTAGTTAATTAGTGCTAACTGAAGTAATTAGTCGGGCAGGGCCCGCAAGTTAGTGAGAGAGAGGGGGAGGTCAAAACGGGCAGTGGGGTCAACCCATGCCGGTCAACGGGTCAGCGGTCGCCGGCGTTTAGCCGCCGGCAAGTCCAGATGCGGCGGTGCGCTGCCGGATTCGCCTACAGAGCGCCGTTTGGCGCCCGGAGCACAACTACGGGATGCGGACGCTCGTCCGAATCCAACCGTGGTGGTGGCATGGCCGGGGAGTGGCCGGAGTGGCACCGGCGACGAGCTCGGCGGCGGCCGAAGCTCAGCCGAGCTCGGGCTCATTGCTGGATTGGCCTAGGCGGGGCGGCGCTAGCACCTACGGCTCCTACGCGATGCGGGGAGTGCAATGGGCACAAGCCCATCCCACAATCAATTCCCTTATATAACTAAAGCATTTCTAGCCACAACTCGACCAGTTTGGCTTGGTAAACCTATAGGCAGTCAGGCTCTGATACCAAAGCTGTCAGGACCCCGATTCCAAGTCACATCGATCTAGCCGGTAACACCTCATATCACTTTGTGGCCTCACGCACGGTATTCCCACGGGTGTCGCCTTCCATGGCCCGGGACCGTTTGCGCCTTTTGGCTCACATATATGATAGTGTCGCTAGCATCCATATGACAGAGAACCCGGGCCGACATGACTAGTCATGAACCCAAAGTGGCACCAACTTATGGGGACAGGCATACATGAATCAACATCGAGCATGTTGGTCAGCAGCGTGCGAATCCGGGCTGTAGCACTGGGCTAACAGGACTTCGGTGAACCGGGCTGTAGCAGGCTTGGAAGGACTCCGGATGTCACCGCATGACATTTCCCCGAAGGGACAGACACAGGAACGAAGTGAATCACATGCCGGCCAGTCAAGTGTTCCGGAGCAGTAGTGCTGGGCTAGCAGGACTCCGGTGAACCGGGCTGTAGCGGACTACTATGGTTCAGGGAAGCACAAGACTACATTTCCCCATAAGAGAGGCTACCAAGGATAAACAACTAGGTTGTCGGATCCCACACATACCAAGCATTACAATCATCCACACAATATGCTTGATATGTGTAAATACAACATGGCATCACAACATATCTCTACGACTCAAGTATTTATTCAATAGGCTCCGAGGAGTGAGATATTACAAACATGGGTCTCATGACCCAACATTTAGAGCATACAAGTCACAGCACATGCGGAAGCTTAACATGTCTGAGTACAGACATCTACAAATGAAAAAGGCTGAGAAGCCTGACTATCTACCAGATCCTGCCGAGGGCACAAGATCATAGCTGAGGTACCAAGCTAAACGTCGAAGTCCACATGGAACTACTAGCGAGACTGACGTCTCTCTACAAAACATAAAATAGGCAAAGGTGAGTACAAATGTACCCAGCAAGACGTACATCAGAACTAGCTACATATGCATCAGTATCAACAAAGGGGGTAGTGGAGTTTAACTGCAGCAAGCCAGCTTTGACTCAGTGGCTAACCTAAACTATGACTGCAAGTAACTCTTTTGAGGTGGCGCACACGAGTCCACATATTCACCATATCCATACACCACTATGGATCCGCTCCCGTCTCCCTACGAGAAGGCCATCCATAACACTCACGCTTATCTTGCGCATTTTAGAGTATCCACTTTCACTTGTCTATGAACTGTTATAGGCAACCCAGAAGTCCTTTACAGCGGACGCGGCTATTCGAATAGATGATGTTAACCCTGCAGGGGTGTACTTCTTCATACATGTTTCCACCACTTAGCGTCTGCACACGACATGTGCTCGACAGACTTCAAGCGAAAGCCGACGTGGGTGTAGACCACGACCTGCCTAAACACTCAAGTCTCTAATCCAGGTTTATCGCCTATTCAGGTTCCATCCGTAGGGAGTCCGGCCGAGGTTTCCACATACGGCCCCGAATGATGTGTACAGGGTTCCGCGACACCAAACGGGCACCCGGTATACCCGGCCACGTGCCTACCGCATCACAGCCCACCCCTCGGGTCAGTGCTGCGCACGGCCTCCAGCATACTACAAACACCAGAAACTACTTGCAACTCCTAGACAGAGGACTAGTGTGGTTAAGAAGTCGAGCGGGGTCATATTTCAGGGCCCAATGCATGGTAGTAGCTGTTTCATGGATCACAAACACAGAACTCAGTTCCTGAGTTCGGCTTCAATGAGACAACCCACCATGTACTCCTACATGGCCTCTCACCACTACCTTTACCAAATCGTGTTCACACAGTGAGCTCACACACAGTAGGACATGTTGATCACCATTCCAATTCATCCCCGATGAATCAGACCTGACACAACTCTAAGCAATAGCAGGCATGACAAACAAGCATGAATGAGTAGGCACAAAAGCGCTCAAACAACTCCTACTCATGCTAGTGGGTTTCATCTATTTACTGTGGCAATGACAGGTCATGCAGAGAATAAGGGGTTCAACTACCGCAGCAAGTAACAGTTGAATCGATGTTGTCCTAATGCAGTAAAAGAGACCAGGAGCGAGAGAGTGGGATTGTATCGGAATGAACAAGGGGGTTTTGCTTGCCCGGCACTTCTGAAGATAATATAGCTCTTCATCGGTGTCATCGAACTCATCGTCGGAACCTCGTCTACTGAGAGGGGACAAATACCGGCAAACAAGGAAGAACACAATCAATGCAATGCAACAATATGATGCATGATCATGACATGGCAATATGTTGTGGTTTGAGCTAATGCAACTAGAAACCAGATTAAATGAAGTTTGTTTGAACCAAGGGTTCAAATTCAAACTCCATATGTGCTTATTTAAATGCCAATTATGCAAATTGCCATATACAGCAACCTTAGGTTGTTCAAACATGCATCCAAATGGTACAGATGGATAGATTGGATTTTTCTTATCATTTTTCATCTATAAATCTTTTTAATCTGAGTAATAGATTATTTTCTATGATTTTTAGAAGTTTTGGTTATTTTTCTGAAATAAATAAATCATTTAAGATTTATTTAAATTCTAGAAAGAATTATTGCCTCAGCATGACGTCACTATGATGTCAGCAGGTCAACTGGTCGCCCAGGGTCAAACCTGACCAGTGGGACCCACTGGTGAGTGACCCAGTCAACTAACTAAGTTAGTTAGCCCTAACTAACTAGGCAGGCCCACTAGTCAGTGACTGTAGCAACTAACCTAACTAGTTAATTAGTGCTAACTAGAGTAATTAGTCGGGCGGGGCCCGCAAGTTAGTGAGAGAGAGGGGGAAGTCAAACCGGGCAGTGGGGTCAACCCACGCCGGTCAATGGGTCTGCAGTCGCCGGCGTTTAGCCGCCGGCGAGTCCAGACGCGGCGGTGCGCTGCGGGATTCGCCTACAGAGCGTCGTTTGGCGCGCGGAGCACAGCTACGGGATGCGGGCGCTCGTCCACATCCAACCGTGGTGGTGGCGCTGCCGGGGAGTGGCGGGAGTGGTGCCGGCGACGAGCTCGGCGGCGGCTGAAGCTCGGTCGAGCTCAGGCTCGTTGCTGCAGTGGCCTAGGCGGGGCGGCACTAGCACCTAGGGCTCCTACGCGATGCGGGGAGTGCAATTGGCACAAGCTCGGGACCATATGGTCACCGGAGCACCACCGGCGACGAGCGCGGGCGGCGGCGCGTTCGGACATCCACGGAGCAGCGACTACTGTGTACCAGGGAGGAAACAGAGAGCGGGGTTAGATGGAGAGGCTCGCAGCGAGTGCGCTGGCGCCGGAGTTAGCTCGGGGAAGAGGCTGGTGCGGTCGGAACGGTGACGACGATCTCGGCGGCCGGAGTTGGGGAAGACGGCGTTAGCGGCGACTCCAGGGCAGGCGAGCGCTCGGGGCTCGGCCTGCTCGACGTAGTCGACATCGGCGGAGCAAACAAACACGGTGCTAGGGCGAGGTGTCCGCGTCGGGGCTCGGCCTGCTCGACGTAGTCGACGTCGGCGGAGCGAACGAACATGGTGTCCGCGGCAACGGCGAGCGGCGGCGACGTGTGCGCTCGGTCGTCGTCGGGAGAGCGAGAGAGTGGAGCTGGGGAGGAGGAGGTGTGTCTGCGAGCTCGAGGGAGGAGTGGGTGATCGACCCAGGCCAGCAGAACGGCGAGGGGAGGAAACAGGGCGGCGGGCGGCTGCGTGGCGCGCGCTGGTGCCGGCGTCTAGCGCCTGCCTTCCAGCCTGGCCGAGTCAAGCCGCTCGCTGGAGCGGCTGCTGGGCTGGGCCGGCTAGGTGGGCCTGCTGTTTGGCTGCCAGGTAAGTTCTTCTCTCTCTCTGCTTTTCTCTATTTTGTTTTCTCTTTTCTATTTTTGCAGTCTGTTTGTGATTTAGTTCTAAGACCAAATCAATTTCGAAATTCATAAAAATAATTGTGTGAACTAAATGGAGTTATCCAAATCCACACAACAATTTTCAGAATTATTGAACAGATATTTATTATATAATAAATATAGATCCAATTCAAATATTTATTGGATTAATTCAAAGGCCCAAAATAATTGTTTCTGAGATTCTAAAAATATTGGTTTGAATTTTATCCCTTGCCAATATTTCCAGAGATTCACAGGAACATTTTCTTGGACTTATTTGAAGCAATTTTTGTCCTGGTCATTTTCAGGAATGATTATGAGGCTTTGAAAATACCCTCAATTCAGATTTCAGAATTTAGACATGATGATCATGCAAGGACAAGCAAAGGCTAAACTAGGGTTGTGACAGCGGTTTGGCCGCATTGGTTCTTGATCCCATCATTGACGGATTTCACATCACTCGGGTCCTTATGGACGGTGGCAGCTGCCTGAACCTGCTTTATCAGGATACAGTGTGCAAAATGGGTATAGACCCATCGAGGATCAAACCCACCAAAACCACCTTTAAAGGTGTCATCCCAGGTGTAGAGGCCTGTTGCACGGGCTCAATCACACTGGAAGTGGTCTTCGGATCTCCGGACAACTTCCAAAGCGAGGAGTTAATCTTCGATATCGTCCCCTTTCGCAGCGGCTATCACGCACTGCTCGGACGCACCGCATTTGCCAGATTCAATGCGGTACCGCATTATGCATACCTAGTACTCAAAATGCCAGGACCACGCGGGGTTATTACAGTTAATGGAAACACAGAACGCTCGCTCCACACGGAGGAGCACACTGCAGCCCTCGCAGCAGAAGCGCAAAGCAGCCTTATTAGGCAAACCGCCAATTCGGCGAAAAAGACCCCGGACACCTTCAAGCAAGTCCGGGGACCCCGCAGGAGGATTGCCAGGCACGTTTTGAGCTCGCCTAGCAATTCGGCCTCCGTCATAGTCCCAGTCAAGCGGCGAAATTTGTGCCGCGCGTACATAACTACGCACTCAAGATACCATGGGCATAGGCGGAGGCACGGCCCACAATGCGGCTCAACCGCCCCCGGGCACGTATACTTTTATCTTTTTCTCTTTCATGACCTTACTCTCTGGAAGACCTCTCCGGCAGTCTGATTGTTGACTCATTGCGGGAAAGAAATACCAAGGAAGCAAGACGCTCTGCCATACAAGGGAATCCCCAGGTGGTCTCTATAACGATCGAATACCTGTTTTACATACCCACACGCAGCCTGCCCTTGGATAGGACATGTCAAATAGTCCTATTTCTTGCTTATTGCACTACTTGTATCCGTAAGCTTTGACGTATTATTTAAATAACAATGCATAGCGTTAGCCTATTATTGCATTTCTTTTTTGTCATTGTCTCCTTATTTTCGACAAATTGCACCCATACATTCTGGTACGACCAGTGCGCCAGGGCTCCAGCGTACCCCATAACACGGCGTGAAAAGTCTGAACACTTTCGACAGTGCGGCACCCCGAACTTATAGCATTATATGCATCAGCTCCGAATCATGTCTTGGGTCAATAGTTGGGTTTGCCCGGCTCCCATGTTTTGGTACCTTACGTTCCGCTATATCGGCTAAGGTAGCGTTGGGAGAACTACTGCAATTGTGTCCCGGTTCTTCCGGATGAGCACCTCAGTAGAGAAAGCCGAAAACTGACTGTCATGATGCGGCGAGAGCTGGTCGCTGTTCGAGAGGTCTCAAGTCCTTAAAGACTTTTTCCGCTTCGGGCGAGGAGTCGGCCTTGTCCGATTAGGCGTATATAGCGCCCCAAATTCGGCCTTCTGAATACTACGGGCTTCGCCAAAATTTAAAATTGTAGACTTCTATGGCTAAGTGAGAGAGATAAAGCTTTATAGTCTGATTGCCTGGTTCGTTGTGCTGAACACCTCCTTCGAAGGACCCAAAATTGGGATAAAGAGTGATCAGGGTTATCCCGAACACCTCAGTACTAGTTACATGGGGGCAGAAGCCGACGACTGGCCAACTCCCAGATTTTATAAACGGCCGCACAGAAGGTAATATTTTAAATTAACAAGCGTTACATAGCGTACATGAACTCGTTTCATATTACAGGATCACATGAGTACATTCATTCAAATATTACATCCTTAGCACATTCCTCCGCCACAAGGTGAGCACCCTTCAGGACACTGTCATAATACTTTTCGGGGTGGCGATGCTCCTTGCCCTCCGGCGGCCCCTCCTTCACCAGCTTTTCGGCGTCCAGCTTCGCCCAGTGCACCTTCGCCCGGGCAAAAGCCCTGCGCACACCCTCGATGCAGACGGACCACTTTATGACTTCAAACTGTGGGAAGGCATTCATAAGCCGCCTCACCAGACCGAAGTAGCTACCAGGCAGGAGCTCACCAGGCCACATCCGGACTATAAGACCCTTCATGGCCTGTTCGGCCGCCTTGTGAAGCTCGACCAGTTGCTTCAACTGGTCGCTCAAGGGCATTGGGTGTTCAGTCCCAGTATACTGAGACCAGAACAACTTCTCCGTCCAGCTCCCCTCCTTGGCCCGGTAGAACTCCGTGGCATCCGACACACTGCGGGGTAGATCTGGGAACGCTCAATTTCCTGAAAATGGAGAGCTCCGAATTCGGGTAAGTAAAAAGAAAGTTTCCTTCACATGCTTGCTTTGCATAAGGAATGCCTTACCCGCCGCTATCTTCTTAATCGCCTCAATTTCCTGGAGGGCCTTTTGGGCTTCGGCCTTGGCATGTTGTGCGTTTTCCAGGGCCTTCGCAAGCTCGGACCCTTGTGTCTTAGAGTCAAGCTCCAAGGACTCGTGTTTCTTGACGAGAGCCTGGAGCTCTTGCTGCACCTCGCCTACTCGGGCCTCTTGCTTCTCTCGCTCAATGCGCTTCTTGGCCGCTTTGTTTTTGGCCTCGGATAGCGCCTTCTTCAGGCCGCCACTTCGGTCGTGGCCCCTAGCAAAATTCATGACGATCCTATTATTCCAAAACCAAATTTTTCTTTATCAATATTCAGAGTGGGTGTCACTTACCTTTGTTCTCTTCGAGCTGCCTCTTGGTAAGGCCGAGCTCTTCCTTGGACCGCTCAAGGTCCCGCTTCAGTGTGGTGACCTCCACCGTACGAGTGGCGGCGGCCAGAAGTGAAGCCTGCTTATTCACATAGGCACATTCTGATTAGACTCCTACGATTATTATTTGATCCTCTATTCGGCCTTTCTTCGCGAGCGCCAAACAGAGCATCAGGGGCTACTGTCTGTGCTGTAACATTTTCTTACAATTTGATTACTAACCTCAAAGCCTCTTAGGGGAGGCTGGCACAGGCTTCAGTCAGTCCGCTCTTAGCGGACTGAACCTTCTTCACTACCGCACTCATAATAGAGCGGTGCTCTTCGTCCATTGAAGTGTTGCGAAGCGCTTCCAGCAAGTTGTCCGATGCCTCTGGATGGACAGAGGCCATCGGCACAGACGGTTTGCCCCCCTTAGCGAGGGGTTGGCTGACAGAATCCAGAACCACTGGAGGTTCCGGCACCGTATTCGGCTGGGGGCTAGGCTTGCTGCCCCCGGCGTTAGGGCCCAGGGGAGTCTTGCCCCTCATGCGCCCAACGCCTGGAATGTCGCCTTGGGGCGCCTCCGGAACTGTCTCCCCTTGGTTCAGTTCCCTTTGAGACAACACCTCGGCGTCGTCCGTAGGGCGGGGGGAGGAGGCGGTCGGGAGTGAATCGCTGTTCATATCCGACGGGCCCAAAGAATCATCCGACGAAGATACGTCGATATGGGCTCGGGATGGACTGCATAATCATGTTCGGCGTGAGAAGAAGTAGTACAATAAAACGTACCAAGAATTATTCTGGTATCCAGATACTCACGACTTCGCCAGGGGTTTGTCCCTGGGTAACCACTCCTCGTCGCTGAAAGCGGCCGTCGTGGAGCAGTCCGGGTCCTTCCCTTCTTGGACCCTTCGGCCTCCCCTGATGGGCGGCCTTCCTTTTCCTGCCCCCCGGCTGGGGGGGAGAACTTTCCTCTTCCTCCTCCTCGTTTTCGTGGGAGGAGTGCGCCTCGGTGTTTTCGTACGATGAGTCCGATATAACCTTGCGCCGGAGACCTTTCCTGGTCACCGTGGCCTTCTACTTGGCCTTCTTCTCCGGCACCTCATAAGGCGCCTGAACCAGCATCTCCGTTAGGAGAGCATCTACTGGATCTTCGGGAGGGGGGCTGGACAATCGATCTGCTCCGCTGTCGCTACCCAGTCCTGTTAAATGGCGTGGAGGCTTAGATCCCGCGCATGGTTATACTGGGAAAAGAACATCTTATGAGATATAAAAGACTTACCGGATTGGCAGGGCGCTTTGGGCTGAGTCCACGGTCCTCAGTAATGGGAGGAGGTACCTCGGCGCCCTTGAACAGCACCTTCCAGACGTCCTTGTGCGTCGTGTCGAAGAGCTCTCGCAGCGTCTGGTGCTTAGCCGGGTCGAACTCCCACAAATTGAATGCCCGTCTTTGACATGGGAGGATCCGGCGGAAGAGCACGACTTGGACCATGTTGACAAGCTTGATTTTCTTGCTTATCATGTTTTTGACGCAGGTCTGGAGTCCGGTCAGCTCCACCGATGAAGCCCAGGATAGGCCCTTCTCTTTCCAGGAGGTGAGCCGCATGGGATTCCGGATCGAAATTCAGGGGCCGCCACCCAGTTGGTGTCACGCGGCTCGGTGATGTAGAACCACCCCGATTGCCACCCCTTTACGGTCTCCACATAGGAGCCTTCGAGCCAGGTGACGTTGGGCATTTTTCCCACCATGGCGCCTCCGCACTCCGCTTGCTGGCCGACCACCACCTTCGGTTTAACGTTGAAGGTCTTCAGCCATAGGCCGAAGTGGGGCTTGACGCGGAGGAAGGCCTCGCACACGATGATAAACGCCGAGATGTTGAGGATGAAATTGGGGGCCAGATTGTGAAAGTCCAGCAAGTAGTAGAACATGAGCCCACGGATGAACGGGTGGAGGGGAAATCCCAGCCCACCGACGAAGTGGGTAAGAAATACCACCCTCTCATGGGGTTCTCGAGTAGGGACGATCTGCCCCGCATCTGGTAGCCGGTGCGCGATATCTGCGGCCAGGTATCCAGCTCCCCGGAGCTTTGTAATGTCTTCCTCCGTAACGGAGGAGACCATCCACTTGCCTCCCGCTCCGGACATGCTTGGAGTGGTCTTGAGGAGAGAATGCGAACTTGGGCGCTGGAGCTCGAGTGTGCAAGAATGGATGAGCAAGGAAGAAGAAGGCGTGGGTGAAAAAGATGAATCCTTGTCCCTTTATAAGGGAGGAAGAAACTATGCGCCTCCCCACCTGCCTGGTAAACTCGCTTATTCCCCAAGCGCCATAATTGATGGCTCGGTTGGGTTACCCACACCCGTATTTATGAGAATCCCGGGATAGGGGGACACGATCTCTGCTTCGACAAGACGTGCCAAGAAAACCGCCTCGCAATATGTGCAGTAGCTGGTTGGGAAAAACGGTTCGAATAATGACCGGGCCATGCGTGATGTCACGCTAAGAAACTTGTCAGCAGATTAGATTTGTGGAATATTATACTCTCTACGGCGGTATGTGGAATATATTTTGCAGAGCCGGACACGATCCTTGTGTTCAAAATCTTCAATGGAGTATTCGGAGGAGGAACCCGCCTTGCAATGCCGAAGACAATCTGCGCGCCAGACTCATCGTCATTGAAGCCTGGTTCAAGGGCTACTGAGGGAGTCCTAGATTAGCGGGTCCTCGGACAGCCGGACTATATACTTCTGCCGGACTGTTGGACTATGAAGATACAAGATTGAATACTTCGTTCCGTGTCCGGGTGGGACTCTCCTTGGCGTGGAAGGCAAGCTTGGCAATTCAGATATGTAGATCTCCTCCCTTGTAACCGACTCTGTGTAACCCTAGCCCCCTCCGGTGTCTATATAAACCGGAGGGTTTAGTGCGTAGGACAACAACAATCATAACCATAGGCAAGCTTCTAGGGTTTAGCCTCTACGATCTCGTGGTAGATCAACTCTTGTAATACTCATATCATCAAGATCAATCAAGCAGGAAGTAGGGTATTACCTCCATTGAGAGGGCCCGAACCTAGGTAAACATCGTGTCCCCCGCCTCCTCTTACCATCCGCCTTAGACGCACAGTTTGGGACCCCCTACCCGAGATCCACCAGTTTTGACACCGACAGGTGGTGGTGTAGTTCTCCCACCGAGGGAGTACTAGACTAAGGGGTCCTCGGGCGTCCGGCCTGTTATCCATGGCCCGGACTGATGGGCTGTGAAGACATGAAGGCCGAAGACTGTACCCCTGTCTGGATTGGACTCTCCTTGGCATGGAAGGCAAGCTTGGCGACCGACTATGAAGAATCCTTCTTATGTAACCGACTCTATGTACCCCTAGATCCCCCGGTGTCTATATAAACTGGAGGGGTTAGTCTGGAAAGGATACACTCATTACCATAGTCATACAGGCTAGACTTCTAGGGTTTAGCCATTACGATCTCGAGGTAGATCCACTCTTGTAATACTCATATTCATCAAGATCAATCAAGCAGGAAGTAGGGTATTGCCTCCATAGAGAGGGCCCGAACCTGGGTAAACATCGTGTCCCCCGTCTCCTGTTACCATCGATCCTAGATGCACAGTTCGGGACCCCCTGCCCGAGATCCGCCGGTTTTGACACCGACATTGGTGCTTTCATTGAGAGTTCCACTGTGCAGTCGACGAAAGGTTTGATGGCCCCTTCGATCGTCTATAGTGACGCTGTCCAAGGAGAAACCTTCCTCCCCGGACAGATTTTCGTGTTCGGCGGCTTCGTACTGCGGGCCAACTCGCTTGGCCATCTAGAGCAGGTCAATAGCTACGCCCCTGGCCATTAGTTCAGATTTGGAAGCTTGAACTACGTCGCGGATATCCGGGGAGATTTGATCTTTAATGGATTTCAGACCGCGGCGCTCGCTCCCCCTCGCTCCGATGAACATGACTTAAATCTGTCATCGGATCACATCCAGGAGATGGTTCCTGTCGCTGCAACGGCCTTAGAACCAGAGCAGATCATGCCATCCGAAGCCATAGAGTCCGCGGTGTTGGAGCCGCACATGGACTCGACACCCTGCAATATTTGCGTCAACAGAACTTCGGACTCGTCTCCGGCTATAAGTTCCGGACCATGTACGCCTACGGACATCGAGCTAGATTGGTTATCGATCTTCGAATTCAGTGTCGCAGACGTTTTCCAGCACTCACCTTTGGGCGATGTGCTGAACTCTTTAAAGAATTTTTCCTTGGAGAAGGACTCACAGCCGAACTATGTTTGGCTCAAACTAGAGGCTAATGATGGGGAATTTTGCTTCCCACCCGCCACCCACTTCATAGCCATTGTTGAAGACTTAACCGACGAGCTTGATTATGGCTCCAAAGACATCGACGGTATGGATGACGATGCCGACAAGGAGCAAGGCCAAGACCCGCCATTCACTGGACGTTGGATGGCCACCTCTTTGTACGACGTGTACATGGTTGATACACCTAAAGGATCCGGCGGCAATGACGAAGAAGAGCCGGATGTGAATAAACCCTCTGAGACGCAGTCCAGGCGCCGGCACCCTAAACGCCGCTCTAAGTCACGTCGCTCAAAAGACAGCAACACCGGCACCAGGGAAAATAGTACTCCTGACGACGCCGAAAACAATGAAGACCCTGTTGGAGCAACATCCGAACAAGAGGAACAAGACAACGAGCAAGTTAACCCTGACAAACAGGCCATGCCCAGTGACCCGGAGGACGATAGTTACCGACCACCCTCCGAGGATGATGAGAGCCTCGGCAATGAGGACTTCATCGTGCCTGAGGCACCCCTCGAGCAGGAGCGCTTCAAGCGCCAGCTAATAGCAACTGCAAGAAGCCTGAAGAAGAAGCAGCAGCAGCTCCAAGCTGATCAAGACCTGCTCATTGACAAGTGGACTAATGTCCTGGCAGCCAAAGAATACGGCCTCAAGCGCCCAGCCAAAAGCTACCCGAAACGCAGACTGCTACCTCAGTTCGACGAGGAGGCGCCGGAGCCCATACCTCCCTCGCGCAATACGGAGCGACCACCACGCGGACGGGACAGGGCAGCAGACCGACCGCCCCGCGGGCGGGATAAAGAGGCAACTCAGGCCGAATACCAGCCCGCCCCACCACGCAAAAGCAGAGACAAAACAGCTCGGGATTATACATACGACCTCCGGCAATACCTGGACAAAAGAGCAGGACTCACCAGATCAATCTACGGATCGCGAGGACGTTCTTCAACTCCCGACGACGGCTACCTATTCGGACGTGACAAACCCAGTCACGCCCGGGCCGATAACCGCAGGTGGACTCCATCGAAGGTGCGCCGCGATGCGGCCCGATATAGAGGCGCCGCACACCCTCTTTGCTTCATAGATGAAGTAATGGATCACGAATTCCCTGAAGGATTCAAGCCCGTCAATATTGAATCATACGACGGAACAACCGATCCCGCAGTATGGATTGAGGACTTTATTCTCCACATCCACATGCCCCATGGAGACGACCTCCACCCCATCAAATACCTCCCACTAAAGCTCAAGGGCCAGCTCGACACTGGCTAAATAGCCTGCCTGAAAACTCCATCCGTAGCTGGGAGGACTTGGAAGAAGCCTTCCTTGACAACTTCCAAGGTACACATGTCCGGCCACCCGATGCCGATGACTTAAGCCACATAGTTCAACAACCTGGAGAGTCGGCCAGAAAATTCTGGACTAGGTTCCTAACCAAAAAGAACCAGATCATTGACTGTCCGGACGCCGAAGCCCTAGCGTCCTTTAAACACAGCATCCATGACGAATGGCTAGCACGCCACCTTGGCCAAGAAAAGCCGAAGTCTATGGCAGCCTTACGGCACTCATGACCCGCTTTTGCGCGGGTGAGGACAGCTGGCTGGCTCGTAGTAAAAGCACAGCCAGCGAGACAGGCCCCTCCGAGGCCAAGAACAGCACCGGCAAGCTCCGGCGCAATAGACACAAACGCTGAAGCAATGGCAACAACACAGATGACACCACCGTTAACGCCGGATTCAGCGGCTCCATGTCCGGTCAACGAAAAAAGCCCTACAAAAGAAATAGTGAGGGACCATCCAGCCTGGACTGCATACTCAATTGTCCGTGCCAGATACATGGTACCCTAGATAAACAAGACAATCACACCAACAGGGATTGTTGGGTTTTCAAACAGGCCGGCAAGTTAAATTCTGACAACAAAGAAAAGGGATCACAAAGTGAGGACGAGGACGAAGAGCCCCGGCAGTCGAACACTGGGGGGCAGAAGAAATTTCCCCCTCAAGTCAAAATGGTGAACATGATATACACTACACACATCCCCAAAAGGGAGCGCAAGCGAGCACTCAGGGACGTCTACGCGGTAGAGCCAGTCGCCCCAAAATTCAATCCGTGGTCGTCATTCCCGATCACCTTCGATTGTCGAGATCACCCAACTAGTATCCGCCATGGCGGTTCAGCCGCACTAGTCCTCGACCCAATTATCGACGGATTTCACCTAACAAGAGTCCTGATGGAAGGTGGCAGCAACCTCAAGCTGCTCTATCAGGACACAGTGCCGAAGATGGGCATTAATCCCTCATGAATCAAACCCGCAAAGACTACCTTTAAAGGAGTCATACCAGGTGTAGAGGCCCGCTGTATGGGCTCAATCACGCTGGAAGTGGTCTTCGGTTCTCTAGAAAACTTCCGAAGCGAAGAGTTAATCTTCGATATCGTCCCCTTCTGCAGCGGCTACCACACACTGTTCGGACGAACCGCGTTTGCTAGATTCAACGCGGTGCCACACTATGCTTATCTCAAGCTTAAGATGCCCGGTCCACGCGGCGTCATAACAGTCAACGGAAAGATAGAACGCTCCCTCTGGACAGAGGAGCAGACCGCCGCCCTAGCAGCAGAGGTACAAAGCGGCCTTCTCAAGCAGCACCATAGTCTGGCTGCCGAGCCCCTGGACATCATTAAGAGGGTCCGGACTACACTGCAACAGGACAACGCGGCTCATCAAGAGATCGATCAGCAATTCGGCCTCCGTCACAATCCCGATGAGGCAGTGGCATTCGTACCACGTGTACATAATTACACACTCAAAATTCCATGGGCATCGATGGAGGCACACGCTTGCCCGGGATCTACAGTTCGGCTAGACCGATCCCGGACACACATATAACTTTACTATCTCCTTTTCCCTTTTTTCAGGTTTCTCCTACGCGGGCCTCCTTCGACGGCCTGATTAATGGTCCTGTCAAAGGATAAACACACCGGATTGACACGGAGCACAGGTGTACATGGGAACCCTAGAGGCCAACTCAACGATTGCTCTATCCGTTTTCAGGACCCAAACGCAGCTCACCTTTGGTTGTGGCATGTCAAATAGCCGGTTGCTTATTGCACTATTTTGTATCAATGTGCTTTGACGCATTAATCCACTATAATGGAAATGGTTCACGGTCCAAGTTCAAGGACCCCAGACACTATCTCTGTTCTCTTTCTGTTTTCCTTTAAATTACCTATTTCCTAGCACCCGTACACTCTGGTACGATTCATATTTGCCAGGGGCTCCTCATCGCCCGATAAAACGGCAACAGAGTCCGAACACTTCTTATAGAGAAGTCCGGCACCCCGAATTTAGCATTATATGCATCGGCTCCGAATCATGTCTTTGGTCAATAGTTGGGTTTCCCGGCTCCTGTGCTTGCTACCCTACGTTCCGCTACATCGGCTAGGGTAGTAAAGGGAGAACTACTGCGATTGTTCCATGGTTTACCCAGATGAGCACCTCAGTAGAGAAAGCCGAAAACTGACTGTCATGATGTGGCGAGAGCCGGTCAGCTGTTCAAGAGGTTTAAAATCGCTGGAGATTTTTTCCGCACTTATGCGAAGGATCGGTACTTCCCGATCAGATGCCGACAGCACTCTGGTTCGAACCAGGGGCTGCGCCCACTACTAGGAAAAGGGCTATAGCTAATATGGACATTAATGGCGCACCATGTATTTGGTGCGCCACAACAGTGGCGCACCAAATACATGTGCGCCATTAATGTCCTCATTACTAATGGCGCACCTGGTGGGCGGTGCGCCATTACTAGTTTTAAGAAAAGGTAAAAAAAATTGTTAGCCGTGGCGCACCAGTGGACAGTGTGCCTAACATGTTTTTTTTCAAAACTAGTAATGGCGCACCTCCCACCAGGTGCGCCATTAGTAAACCTGGTTACTAATGGCACATTCTTAGGTGGTGCACAATTGGTAACCTGGGAGCAGCTAGATATTTTGGACAGCCACCTACTACACTCACTTTCCCCACTTCATTCTCTCCACCTCTACCAAGCTTGGTCTCGGCTGCCTCCTCCTCCTCACCTCATTTGAAACATACATTCACCCAAATTAAGTGGTTAAATTTCCTTTTTTTTGATAAGTAAGTAAGGGGAAAGCTTTCTTTATGTTCTAGATCTACTTTTTTCTCCCTCCAACAACATACACACTTTTTATGGCCTAGATCTACGTATGTTTGTGGTGTTGCATATGTTTGTGTTTGCAGGTACCGGTATTTGAAATGCGATAGTTGCCAATATTTTTCCGGAATGTTGATCCATTTCCGTTTCGGTGAGAATTTGGCACTATGCATTCTTTTTTGTCCTATTTTTAGGCAAAGTCATGCCAAATTTTTTTCTAAAATATCGTTTTGCTCTACCCCGCAGGCGACCATGGTCCGCACGATGACCGAAGGCATCGTGAATAGGTTTTTGAGCTCCGTGAAGGCCGAGATGCTTCAAAAGAACGAGAGGGATAAGATGCTCGTGTCGAAGATGCAAGCTGAAGAGCCCTATGGACCCGGATTCTGAACAGGTGCGGGACCACCTGCTCTTGCGTATTTTCGTGGATGGCTATCGGTGGCAGGGTGATGAAGATGACTATGAAGTCGTCCATGGGGGCCGGGCAAGAAATGAGGAAGGGCAGCAAGACAACCGCGGCGAGGGCGGGCGAGAAGACGAAGAATCTCCAGGACATGATCACGAAGTAGATGCAGTACACAGTCATCATGTAGAAGATGCCGGACATGATGATGAGGAAGGTCAAGACGAAGGGCACGATCATGAAGATGAAGATGCCGGAGCAGACGACGATGGACCATCGATGGGCTGGGTGCAAGACCCTCATATTCAAGAGCTGCTTCTCAAGCAGACGGATAACGCAAGAGCTGCCGCCGGAGGGATAGCCAAGCTGGATCAACTGGAGATAGACGCGGTTACTCCATTGTATGAAGGATGCAGGCCCGAGGATAGCTGCCTGAAAGTAACGCTCATGGTTCTGGAGATGAAGGTAAAACACAAAATGACCGACGCATGCTTCGACAAGAACATGTCACTCTGGCACGAACGTCTTCCCAAGGGAAACAAGTGGCCGACCAGTTTAGAGGAGGCAAAGAAAATCATGTGTCCTCTGGATTTACCGCACGTGAAATACCATGTGTGCATGAACAATTGCATCATTTATCGGGACGAGCACGCGGAGTCTACCATATGTCCAGTGTGCGGCGTCACTCGATACAAGAAGAGGAAGAAAGCTCCTCGAAAAGTGGTGTTGTACTTTCCGATCACTCCTCGTCTGCAGCGGTATTTCGCGGACCCTAAGCTAGCAAAGCTCCTGCGTTGGCACACGGATAGGGAGGAGAAGAAGTGAGAAGATGACAGAAATGATCCGGAGATAAATAAAAAATACAAGATGCTGAGTCACCCTAAGGATGCGAGCCAGTGGCAAGCGTTGAACTTCGAACACCCAGAATTTGGGGACGATCCAAGGAACATCGTGCTGGGCGCGAGCACCGATGGAGTCAATCCGTTTGGCAGCCAGAGAAGCACACATAGCACCTGGTCTGTGTTTGTGTGGATGTACAACCTTCCCCCTGGTTGTGCATGAAGAGGAAGTACATTCACATGAGTATGCTAATTGAAGGGCCGAAACAACCAGGGAACGATATCAATCTATATCTGGGGCTGCTGAAAGAGGAGCTAGACACGCTGTGGAAAACGCCAGCCAATACGTTGGACGCCGCAGAGAAAGAATATTTCCCTATGAGAGCCGCATTGCTCACGATGGTGCACGACTATCTCGGTTACGGATATGTCGTGGGGTAGGTGGTCCACGGATTTTCTGGATGCGTTAGGTGCATGGATGACACAACGTATAGCCAGCTAGATAGAGATCCTGGGTCTTTGAAAACCGTGTTCATGGGACATCGAAGGTGGCTTCGCGACGATGACTCATGGAGAAAACGCAAGGATTTGTTCGATGGTGAAACCGAACCCCGAAGACACCCGCGTACGAGGAGGGCGAGGAAATAGACGAGCTGTTGAAAAATTGGAAAGATTGCCCACTGCCGGGAAAGAAGCAAAACACTACTGGAATCAGCTACTTTGCCATCTGCCAGCTCTTTGCCGTCTGCTAGCAGACGGCAAAGAAGCTCTTTGCCATCAGCTACCCAAAAGCTGACGGCAAAGAACTGGCTGATGGCAAAGAAAGACTTTGCCATCAGCCAGTTCTTTGCCGTCCGCTAGCAGACGGCAAAGATTCTTTGTCGTCGGCTAGCTGACGGCAAAGAGGGAGGGGGCCCCACTGACGAGCTGCTTAAAAAAACTTAACGGCCCCCCTCTTTGCCGTCTGCAAGAGCAAAAAAGCGGACGGCAAAGGGGGCGGACGGCAAAGACTTAACATATCTAACGTTAACGGTCGCGCCCCACCCCGCCTTGTTTCTCCCTGCTCTTCACACGCGCGCCGCCGCCCCACCACTCACCGCCGCCCGGTCGCCCCACCACCCCGCCGCCCCACCGGCCCCCCGCCCCGTCGCCACTGCCGCCCGGCGCCGTCGCCCCACCACCCGGCGCCCCACCGGCCCTCCGCCCCGTCGCCCCCGCCGCCGTACCGTCTCGGCGCCGCAGCGCCCCGGCGGGCCCGGCGCCGCCGCCCCAGGCCGCCCCGCCCCCCTCCTCCACCGGCCACCTCCCCCACCAGCCCCCGCCCTGTCGTCCCCGCCGCCCTACCGTCTCGGCGCCGCCGCGCCACGGGCCCCCGCGCCCCACCGCCCCGGCCCCGGCCCCGGCGCCGCCGCCCCATGCCGCCCCGCCCCCCTCCTCCACCGGCCCTGCCCCAGGTGAGCTCTACCTCCTCTTTTTTTTTCCTTTTTCTGTTTTTTTAGTTTTAGGTTTATGTTTAGTTTAGATTTAGTTTTAGGTTTAGTTTTAGTTTAGTTTTAGGTTTAGATTTAGTTTTTTCCTTTTTTCTGTTTTTTTAGTTTTAGGTTTATGTTTAGTTTAGATTTAGTTTTATTATTAGTTTTAGATTTAGGTTTAGTTTTAGGTTTAGTTTAGTTTGAGGAAAGAAGAAGAAGAAGAAAAAAAGAGGAGAGGAGGAGAAGAAGAAGAGGAAAAAGGAAAGGAGGAAGAAGAAGAAGAAGAAGAAGAAGAAGAAGAAGAAGAAGAAGAAGAAGAAGAAGAAGAAGAAGAAGAAGAAGAAGAAGAAGAAGGAAAAAAAGGAAGAAAAGGAAGAAGAGGAAGAAGAAGAAGAAAGGGAAAAAAACCCGACCCGACATGGCACCCCGACCCCGACCCGGCACCCCGACACGACACCCCGACCCCTAGACCCCGACCCCGACACCCCGACCCCGACCCCGACCCCGAGCCTGACCCGACACCCCGACCCCGACACCGACACGGCACCCTGACCCGACACCCCGACCCCGAGACCCCGACCCCGACCCCGACCCCGACACCCTGACCCCGAGCCTGACCCAACTGAGAGGCAAGATTGGGGGGCCCGTGCAAAATCGTTGGTGCTACCCAACTGAGAGGATGCAGAAGACGCTTCGACAAAAATGTAAAAATGAACGTAGAATTGAAGCATCGATGGCTGAGGCATTCATCACTGAGGAGGCGGCAAGCTTGGTGACAGCACACTACGAAGCCAAAAATCGTCATTTGCATAATCCGAAGCCTCGGTACAATGCTGACGACCCTAAAAAGGGTGGATCCAACCTCAACCTATTCAAAGGGAATCTAACACCAGCCAGTGTTTCAAATCCAGTATCTTTGGATAACGAACAATGGCGGACCATTTCGTTGTATATCTTCAACAATCTGATAGAAGTGCGGCCGTACATCGAGTAAGTTCTCGGTACATAGTTTCGCAACTTCTATTTCCTTTGAACTGCTCTTATTCCTGGATATTTCATACAGACGATACGTCGCCTTATTCTCGTATGGAGCGGTGATCCAAAAGGATTCTGTCGAAGAGTATGAGCTTCTCGCAAAGCAAGGAGGCGGCTATCCCAGTTTCATCTCTTGGTTCAAACAAACGGTAATTTCTATTAGACAATTTCATTTCATTCGCTAATTTGTGCGTAATGCAACAATCCTTTCATATTAAACTTGTAGGCTAATTCAGAGTCTATTGACGCCGAATTGAGACAAGTCGCTAATGGTTTTGACTATAAGGTCTGTTCATTTGACAAATACGACATCAACGGGTATCGCTTTCGTACCTATGGCAAAGAGCTATCTATGGCCGACCGAAAGTCTACAAATTATTGTGTATCTGCTATCGGCGAAGGAGGTACCGAGTATTATGGGAGAGTTGAAGCAATTTATGAACTTCTATTATATGGTGAAAACCCACCGAATGTCGTAGTCTTCAAATGTTATTGGTTTCAGCCGAAGGAGACTAGAAGGACTCATGAACATATAGGGCTAGTTGAAATCAACCAAAGCACCCATTTAGATGTTCCTGATGTCTATATTATGGCTCAACAGGCGACCCAAGTATTCTATCTACCGTGGGCCTGCCAAACTAATCCAAATCTGAAAGGTTGGGATGTCGTTTATGAAGTGCCGCCACGTGCTAGACTATCTCCCCCAAAGGAAGAGGATTATGAACCTCACATTAACCCAGACACATATGAAGGAGAATTCTTCCAAGAGACACGTCTTTCCAAAAAGCATTTGAAGAACCGCTATACTTCACCCCAAAACATTGAAGTAGACAGCGACAGTGAATCCGACATCACCCCAGAGGAGGAACAAGAAGAGGTTACTGCTGCGGATGACCTGTCATTGCTTGACCGATTACGTCAAGGTGGCCTTCCACATGTTGATGCCACTGAACCCTATGAGCCCGTCATTGATTATAGTGATGATGATGATTATGCATTTATTGATGATACTGATCGAGATTATTAGTAGTGTCAGGTATTAAATTTTTTATGTTGTACTTGATGATGATACACTTAAGTGATACACATATTATTATTCATGTCGGTCTTTTTTTTATGTTGTACTAATTTCGTTTACTGTTTGTCATGGCAGGTGTTGAAAGATGGTGGGCGCTGGTCGGGAGCGCGCCAAGGCCCCTTCTTCGTCGGCGCGTGGTCTGAGGTCTTCCATTCCAGACGCACCTCTCCACCGAGCGTTGCTGGACAGTATGGCGACACCGCCGGGCCCTTCTTCGTCGACCGCGGTGCCCAGCAGAGGACGAGGTAGGAAGAGAGGAGGTGGGGCACGTGGTCGCGGGAGAGGAGGTAGGGGGACTGCTACGGCGCCTTCCTCGCCGCCACCCCCAGCTGTTTCACCCGAGCACGTGACTGCTAGGGTGGACTCGTCCGAGGAGGAGGCTACACGGACTCCGGTCCACGGGTCTTTGGCCCACGAGCCTCGGGTCGACTGGCCTTCGGCCCACGAGAGTTCGGCCTACGAGACCCCGGAGGAGCACACGTCCGGATGGGGTACCTGGCCGGATCAGCCCGAGGAGCCGAGTGGCCATGCTGATGATGGCGGGGAGCCGACTGATATTGAGGAGGAGGGGGGCACCGTCTACCAGCGTGGTGCTACACGGCTCCCGTCCGTGCCGGCGACCCGCGAGCAGAGGTGGTTGATTTTCCCTGATGGGGAGAGGTACGTAAGTGCATTTAATATTTTTGTACCTTCTGCATTCACGTTTCTTCAAATAACTAATGCGTTGGCCTTGTCATTCTGCAGGGGTTGGGATCACCATCACAGTGTCCGCCGGCCTAACTCCGTCCTTGGAGTTCTTTGCCGGCAAAACTTCCCGGGGTTTGTCACGTTGCCTGGTGAGGGTCGGCTTCCAGAGCTTGGATTGAGCTGGGAGCACTACGTGGCTACCCGGCCCCGCCAGATGAGATTATCGACGGTGTCTTGTGCGACACGAGGGCAGACATGGTGATCAGAAAGTTCTGGGTAATTTCTCCTTTACACATTTAAAAATCTTCAACTAGCTAGTTATTAATTGTACTAATCAATATTGTCTCATTTGATTGCAGACATTCTACAGGTGTGAGGAGGGATACAAGGAGGACGCGGCACATGTTATCGAGAACGTCTGCAAGCGCCTACTACAGAACTTACGGCACGAGGCTCGGGTGCAGGCTGTTCGAGACTACTACGCCTTGCGTGGTATCAAGAAGACCAAGCCGGCGTGCCGCGATAAGTTCCTGAGTAAGGAGCAGTAGATGAAGGTAATTCCTAAGGCCTTCTACTTAAGTTCCTTCATTTAGTAATTCTTAGCCGTAGCGCTCAAGTTTCTATTTGCTAACTTAGGCGCCTCCGAGATGGTGTGCGGATCGGATGGATTGTTGGGAGGTGTTGGTCAATGAGTGGTGCTCAAAGGAATGGCTAGCCCTCCACAACGAGGCCAAGGACAAACGTGCCCAAATGGAAGGTGTGCCACACCATCAAGGCAGCTCCAACTTATATCAGTTCGGGCGGAACTGGGTATGTGGTTTGCTTCATGATTCATGCAATTCATTCATCATGCTAGCTTGAGCCCTTTAATTACTAATTTAAATTGTTTCTCTCTTTCAGGCACGCCACGATAAGGTGGATAAGGTGCCAGAGGTGTACGACCTGTATGCCATGGCCCACACTACCTCTTTCAAGAAAGTCAAGGCTTTCTCGCAGTCTGACCTCGATGATGCAAACAACTTCACCAACATCTCCTCCCACAACAAGCTCGTGAGCTATAGAGATGAGGGGAAGGCGAGGAAAGGGGAGGACTTTAACCCGAGCCAGGGTCCCATTGATCCAGAGCTGGTGATGATATCTGGTGGCGGGAGGTCCCATGGCTCCATAGCCATTGGAGATGGACTTATCCGTTGTCCCAGCACTCTCCCGGAGATCAAGGCGCGCCAGTCGAGCTCCGCTCCTGAGATAAGGCCTCGTGAACGGCCAGTGCAACTCGCCATCAAGGTTAGTGATACGTACTTAGCTATCTTTCTCCATTACATTGTCTACACTTCCATCAATGATTACAAATGGTCATGTGAGTGGTGTTGCAGGCTGCTATACAGAGTGAGAGAGATAGAACGGAGAAACTTCTGGCGGAGGCGGCGGAGAGGCAGCGGGAGTTGGAGGAGAGGACGACAAAGATGATTTAGGAGGAGATGGCACGGAATGACATGCAGGCAAGGGCCATGTACGAGCTCCTTGTGGTAAGTTTCTTCTGCAGATTAGCCAAAACATTCATGTAGTGTTTGTCTCATTACTAACTAGTATGACTGAGTCGTCAAAACCAAATGTGCATTCTGTGTGCGAGAAGACCGGTCAGACCGCTCCGCCGATGCCAGTGATTGCTCCTGGGACCACGGTGAGTTTAATTTAAATGGACATTACTTGCTAGTCTTAACATTTGAGTGTCATAATGCTAACGAGACATTGGAAATGATCTTTGGTGCAGCTTAACTCCAGAAACACATCGCACGATCCTTCTCGAGCTACCGGCACTAGCCAGCCCGCTCCTACACCTCCCTGATCACGGTAAGTTTCTCTAGTGTTTTTCTTAACAAATGCATAAAGACCTAGACATAGCTTTATTTCCTCCAATATACTTACCATAATGACCTAGAGTTAGCTTCTTTTCCTCCAAAATGACTTAATAAGCTTACTGACCTCATATACCATCCGTTTTACCTAAGTTAGCACTAAAACGATATGTACTTCGCTAACTTATGTCAAAAATTGCATAATTAGCTCATAAACGACCCAATTTACCTAGGTTAACTCATAAACGACCCATTTCACCTAGGTTAACTCATAAACGACCCATTTCACCTAGGTTAGCTCATAAACGACCCATTTCACCTAGGTTAGCTCATAAACGACCTATTTCACCTAGGTTAGCTCATAAACGACCCATTTCACCTAGGTTAGCTCATAAATGATCCATTTCACCTAGGTTAGCGCATAAACGATCCATTTCACCTAACTTAGCTCCAAAAGATCATTTCACCTAGGTTAGCTCATAACGACCCATTCACCTAGGTTAGCTCATAAACGACCCATTTCACCTAGGTTAGCTCATAAACGATCCATTTCACTAATTAGCTCAAAAGATCCATTTCACCTAGTTAGCTCAAAACGATCCATTTCACCTAAGTTAGCTCATAAACGATCCATTTCACCTAAGTTAGCTCAAAACGATCCATTTCACCTAGTTAGCTCATAAAGATCCATTTCACCTAAGTTAGCTCAAAAACGATCCATTTCAACTAGTTAGCTCATAAACGACCATTTCACCTAGTTAGCTCAAAATGACCATTTCACCTTAGTTAGCTCATAAACGACCATTTCACTAAGTTAGCTCATAAACGATCCATTTCACTAAGTTAGCTCATAAACGATCCATTTCACCTAGTTAGCTCATAAACGATCCATTTCACTAGTTAGCTCATAGATCCATTTCACCTAGTTAGCTAATAAACGATCCATTTCACCTAAGTTAGCTCATAAACGATCCATTTCAACTAATTTAGCTCATAAATGATCCAGTTCACCTAAGTTAGCTAATAAATGGCATATACTTCTTCTTCTAGTCTTCTTCTTCTTCTATTCTTTTTCTTCTAGTCTAATTCTTCTTCTAGTCTTCTTTTTCTAACTTTCTTATTTGTCATTTTGCAGGTTTCATTCACTTCACGGAAGCCTGCTTCCTATGATGGATTGCTTGTTTATTCCTTTGATGCACTTCTTGTATTCTGCTCGCTTGCTATGATGAAACTAGATTGCTATGATGAAACTTTGCATATTGTAATATGTATGGATCGATGGAACTATGTGCAACCTACTATGTATGTATGGATGGATATATATGTGTTGGATATTTATTATGTTGGATATATATGTGTTGTATATTTATTGTGAAAGAGTCATGTGATATATTTGCTGTGATAATTGTTGGATATAAGAAAAACAGAATAAAAAAGAGGCAGTGCAGGCTCTTTGCCGTCCCCTGCGGACGGCAAAGACACCTTTGCCATCGGTGGCAGACGGCAAAGGGGGCACGTGGCGCCCACCTGTGCCTCCTGGGAGATGGGCCATTTGGCAAATTTGCCTACCGTGGTGGACGGCAAAGCTAAGTTAATGGCAAAGACTTTGCCTTTGCCGTCCGCCGTGGCAGACGGCAAAAAACAGCGGGCGCTGACGCATTGCTGACGTCAACTGGCGGACGGCAAAGAGGCGCTCAAATTTACCGTCCGCTGGCGGACGGCAAAGGCCGCCGTTAGCCGCCTAACAGACTAACGCTTGCGGATGTCCAGTATTTTTGCCGTCCCTCCTCTTTGTCGTCCGCCGCTGTAGGCAAAGGACTCTTTGCCGTCCGCCATAAAAAGCAGACGGCAAACGACCTGTTTACCGTAGCCTACTTTGCCGGAGCCTTTTGCCGTCCGCCGTTCATGCCTTTGCCGTCCATCGTGGCAGACGGCAAAACAGCTGATTCCTGTAGTGAAAGGTGCCAGAGCCGGGAAAGAAGCGAAAGGCGCCAGAGCTGCTGCTGAAGGTATGGAAAACGAGGTCTGTTTTCTGGGACTTGCCGTACTGGAAGATCCTCCGTGTGCCTCACAGCCTTGATGTCATGCATATCACGAAGAACGTGTGCGAGAGTCTGCTTGGTACCCTGCTCAACATGCCAGAGAGGACCAAAGATGGGCCGAAAGCAAGGGCAGACTTGAAATCAATGGGCATCAGGGAGGAGCTTCACGCTAATGATGATGATGATGATGATGAGGCAAAGGACACGGAAAGTCGTCGCAAAGGCAAAAAGGCCAAGAAGATCGGAAATGACTACCCTCCCGCGTGCTTCACTCTAAGTCAGGAGGAGATCGAGCAGTTTTTCACCTGCCTCGTAGGAGTAAAACTTCCTTACGGTTACGCGGGGAAGATAAGCAGATACCTAGATTCAGCGAAGCAAAAGTTCAGCGGGATGAAGTCTCACCACTGTCACGTGCTGATGACGCAGATACTTCCAGTTGCAATCCGTGGGATCATGGACGCGCACGTCCGTGAAACGCTATCTGGCCTATGCAACTTTTTTGACGTCATCTCTCGGATGTCGGTTCGCATGAGGCAACTCAGAAGGCTACAGGAAGAGATCATGGTGATACTATGCGAGCTTGAGATGTACTTCCCGCCCGCATTCTTCGACGTTATGGTGCATCTGCTGGTCCATAGCATGGAGGATATCATCCAACTCGGGCCGACGTTCCCGCACAGCATGATGCCGTTCGAAAGGATGTATGGTGTCATCAAAGGATACGTTCGCAACATGTCACGTCCAGAGGGAAGCATAGCCAGGGGCTTTCTGACCGAAGAGTGCATCTCCTACTGCACGAATTATCTAGACATCGAGAACCCCATTGGTCTGCCCGTTAACAGGCACCTCGGCAGGCTCGCTGGATGGGGTCACCGCGATGATCGCCGCGAAATGCATGTCGACTTCGAGGGTCGACTCGCCGACTTTGAAAGAGCAAACCTAGTTGCGCTACAACACATAGACATGGTCGATCCTTGGGTGGTAGAGCACAAAACCTTTATTGAGAAGACGTACAATGACCGAGGCCAATAGAGGACGGACGGAGATATAGTCAAAGAGCACAACTCATGTTTCACGCGTTGGTTCAAGGAGAAGCTTCTATCGTACCCTTTACATGAGGATTCTTCCGCGGAAGAATAACTCATATTCGCCTTATCACAGGGCGCCGAGCACAACCTGATGACCTATGAGGCGTACGATACCAACGGCTACACATTCTACACCGAGCACAAGGACATGAAGAGCGATGGTTATCAGAACTCCGGGGTAGCGATGGAATCCTACACCGGTAATGACAAGGACAGATACTACAAAAGGATCGAGGAGATCTGGGAGCTGAGCTACGCTGGAGAGAAGGTCCCGATGTTCCGTGTCAGATGGGCCAAGAGCGTCCTAAAAGAAGACCGGTATTTCACCACCATGGTTATACCCGAAGCCAAATCCAGGACCGCGGGCGCAAACGTCACTGCGAAAAATGAGCCATGGGTACTGGCTTCCCAACTGGACCAATGCTTCTTCATTACTGACCCGTCAAAGCCCAATCGTGTTGTCGTGAGGAGAGGCAAAAGGAAGATCATCGGAATGGATGGAGTCGTTAATGAGCAAGACTTCGACAAGTACGGCGACCCAAAGATGGAACATGACGACGACGATGAAGTACCATACACCACAAGAAGAAGCAGGACCACCCTACCTAAAGGACGTCCGTTCAAGAGAACTCCATTTGCGAAAAAAGAAGGGCAAGAAGATTGTGAAAAGATAGCTAGCTAAGATCGATTGTATTTAAATTGTAGTCTTCATTTCTCGATTGTATTTTGACATATGGAAATGACATTTCTTCTATTCTAGACCTCATGAATATTTATTTATGTTTATTCTGGTATACCAATTTTTATTTAGGTTTATTCTGGTATATATTGAATTTCTAACTCACAAAAAGTATTGAATTTGTTAATATTTTTTAACTCATGAATATTTTTAATTTTCATGGGCACTTTTTGAATTCATGAGTATTTTTTCAAATTTCATGATATTCATATTCATAAATGTTTTACCAATTCACAAATGAATGCAACCAAAAATCCAAAAAAAAAGTTACTAATGGCGCACCAGGAGAAGATGCGCCATTGCTATCAAGGTACTTATGGCGCACCCCTAGGAGGTGCGCCATTGGTATATAAATTTTTATTTAGGTTTATTCTGGTATTGAATATCTAACTCACAAAAAGTATTGAATTTGTTAATAGTTTTTGAACTCATGAATATGTTTAAATTTCATGGGCACTTCTTGAATTCATGAATATTTTTTCATATTCATAAATGTTTTCTAAAAAATTATTAGATGCAACTAAAAATCCAAAAAAAATTCAAATAACAAATTTGATGATATTTTTTCATATTCATAAATATTTTCAAATAACAAATTTGATGATATTTTTTCACATTCATAAATGTTTTCAAATTTGATCGTCATTTTCTAAAAAATTATTTGATGCAACTAAAAATCCAACAAAAAAGTTAGTAATGGCGCACTAGTGGAAGGTGCGCCATTGCTATCACTGTGTTTATGGCGCACCCCTAGATGGCGCGCCATTGCTAACCTTCCCCCCTCTGTTTGTAGGTGTGTGCTATCCATCTCGCTAACCCTCCCCTCACCAGACCCCCCTCGCCCCCCGCGCCCGCTCCACCGCCGCCTACTACCCCCGCACCCGACGACCCCTTCGCCCGCTCCACCGCCGCCGACGACCCCCGCGCCCGCTCCACTGCCGCCGTCCGCCCACGCCCGCTCCCTTCGCCCTCCCCGGCCCAGCAGCGAGCAGAGCCCAAAAAGCCTCGCCGCCGTCGCCCCTGCCCTCCCCTGCCCGCTCGGCTGGCCGTGCCGGCCCCGTCGAGGCTGCAGTCCCTCCACTCCTTCGCCGCCTCTTGCGTCGAGGTGCTCGCCGCCTCCGCCGCCCCCGCCTTCCCCTACCTCCGCGGCTGGTCCTTCCACTTTGACGCGCCGGACACCCACCACCCCAAGGTACTGCCTTTCCCAATCTCGCCTCCGTCCTCTTCCTCGCCAGCCGTGGCTTGTGCTTATTTGTACTTTTGTGATCTCCTACTTGATGCTAAACTGGTTCAGAAACTTGGAGTAACCTGTAATTGCAATTTTTGTTGGTTGTGTGCTGATTTATAGTAGCATTTGCATTGGTGTAATCGTAGATTGTTTCTTATTTTGATCATGGTCATCATAATGTGCTTTGTATTTGTATGTTTCTGTTTGTAGTATTTCGGATGCCCAAATGTGGTCCAATTTTTATGGATCTAGATATATTGGAATGAGGATTGTCTCTGTATGATAAGATCCATGTGATGCATGCCTGCATTGTCTCATGATTATGCGGTTTCCCAAGTTTCATACAGTTCGGTTGTAGTATTATGAATGACTATGTGTGCTCCAAGGTTTATAGGTTGACGTGAATAGGAATGAAAGTTATCTGATTATCTCCCTGTAAGATAAGTTCCCTTTGGTGCATTGTCTGTATTACAGCTGTACTTATGGCAGCTATTGATGACTCTCATTCTCTTGTATCTTGAATCCATAGGAAGCGTTTGATTCTTCGTTTGATAGGGTCATTACAGTCCTGTTTTGCTTCAAAAAGTGGGAGGATAATGTGGTGATGAACTCAACTATGTTAACTGAACTTTTAAACTGTTGTTAGTAAACTCTGTTCCATAATTTTGAGATGGCAGATGTTTGTTTGATAGGATGCACATCACATGAGATAAGTGGAAATCTTTTCAGAAAGAACTAGAGGAACCTGAGTAGTTTGGTACGTCACCATGTGGTTTCATAACATTTATAACATCGGTGAACTACCGAATCCTTCATCAGAGGACAAGAAAGCCTCACGGTTTTCACTGTATCTGATACTTTTGGGTTTTCTTCTTAGGAATGCTTTATTTCATAAGTAGGCTTGCATGCATGCGTCAATGGATCGGTTGCTTCATGCTATGGTTTGGAGTCAGCATGGATAAGAACTTTGGCCTTTTGGGGGTACCTTTTTGTAGTAGCAAGGGTATGAACTAAAATGAAATTGCAGTGCAGTGGACCATCAACTATCTGAAGTTGGAAATGTTGACTGATTTCCTCTCCTTATAGCTACATTTACTTCGGCATTTTAATTTGAGAAACTGTAGTGCCCTATCCGAACTGCTAATGAAACTGTAGCTTTTTTTATCCCACAGCCCCCCTCTTTAAAAAGCATTCAATGTTACTGCTTTCCTTGTGTAAAACTTTGCTGTTTCTAACTGTTCTTTTTCCTCCCTTCAGTCAGAAAAATTGGTCCCATTGAAGAGGTAGAAGTCAAACTTTGGGTGAAGCACTTTAGCATCAAGTTTGGGGAATCAACTGTGTTTCACTACAATACTTTTGTGATCTCCTACTCCTGAATCTTACTACTACAAGCACAAGCAATACAAATAAGACTAGAATTTACTCTGAATTTTGACAGTAAGAGGAAGAATGAAAATGCAAGGAGTAAATAAGAATAAGAATTTTTCTTATGATATGATGATGAGGCAAATCACTAGCAGACAACTGCCAAGAATGCAGGACTATTTTACTCTGCCTAAGAATATGCATGTCTTGTTTTCTGGTTATGGATATTGTATAGTACTATCTTATTTTCACTGTGAATCCAACACCAGTGGTGCTGCTTTGTTTCTGTGATCACATTGTGGTGCCTGGCACATTTGCCCCATCACTTCGTTACCCCTTTCTCCTGAAATGTTGATTAATTTCCGTTTCGGTTGAGATTGGGGCACTCCTAGGTCAAGAAAATTAGCAAAGGTCATGCCCAATTTTCTTGACTTAGAAGGTGCCCGATTCTCAACCAAAACAAAAATTAATCAGCATGTATCTTGACATCAACCAATAGTAGTGATCTAGTGCTTTAGTGGTTGGATTAGTTTAGTATTTTTTCACACACTCAGACACCCTTGCTTGCCATGTGTGTGAGAGAGATAGTGAGAGAGACAAGAAGAAGGGGGTTAGGAAGATGCTGCCTACTCATCAAAGCTAACCATCTCCCCCTTTTCACCCCTTTTCCTTTGTCTTTTGTGGGTTGCAAGGAAGCTACTGGTTCCATCCCAAAACACCTAGCAACAACACACTAACAGGTTCCATCCCAAAACACCTAGGCAATATCACAAACATCTCTCAATTGTTCCTTGACAATAACCAACTTTTTGTCGACATTCCTCGAGAATTAGGTTATTTGGTAAACTTAGAGATCTTGTTCCTTGACAATAACGAACTTTTTGACCAAACTTTTTTCCTATTTAGAGCGAACATGGCCCACAACGATGAGGCCGGCGGTTCGGGCAAGCAATTCTGGGAGCTGTCCCAGGAGATGGAGGAAGAACCTCACCGCTATGAGGACGCCGCGGAAGACACCGATCCCGACTACACAACCCCTAGTGGCGTCGGGGGTGACACCACTGATGGTGCGGCCGAGGATGCCACCACTGATGATGGCAGCACATGCACAGATGGCAGCCAACCGAAGAGGCAACGGAAGGACCGGCGCTCGAACGTGCTCGGCACCGTCAAGGAATTTACTAAAGTGTCCTCCGGTGGGCATCCAACGGCGCCCAAAGAATTAGTCAAGGGGTACGCGGGACAGCTCAGGTGCATTCTCCGGAGCACCGTCTCGATCAACACCAAGAACCTAAGGCATCATGACCGAGGGAATTTGCGCAACCTCCTCTTCATGAAGCTGCACGAACGATGCAAGTTCCTCGGTGACTTCGCAAACACACGCCTCTCAGGGAATAAAGTGAACAGTGCTGCCTCAAGAAGATGAGCATGGCCCTGGCTAGTTGGAGAGCCGCGGTGAAGAGAAGGATTGAAAAAGGTGATAGTTATGAGAAGATCATGGAGACAAATCCTTCGATCAGCGAAGCTGACTAGCTGGAGTTCAAGATCAAGTGCGAGAGCAACGCAACCGCGGAATCAAGTCAGTGAGGGAAAGATATGCGGGACTTGAACTTAGGGGTCCACAAACTCGGTCCCGGCGGTTACAGAGTGGCGGAACCTATATGGGACAAGGAGAACGCAGAGCGTGCCGAGCAAGGCCTACCGCCCCTCTTCGATAAATACCGTGACAAGCAGACCAGGAACTACGTCAGGGCCCGGTACAAGATTGACCCGATAAAAAGGAGCTTACCACGGATCCGAAGACCAAGGTGCTTGAGCTTGTTCTGGTAAGGAACCCCCCACCCCCCCCCCCCGCGTAATTAGCTCCATATGGTTGCATTCTAATTAATGAAGCCAAATTTCTAAATGGTTCACGTTCCTTCCGCAGGACCCTGAAAGCAGTAGCGCGGGGTCGTCTAAGAGCTCCCCTTGGGACACCACTTTAAATATGGCGTTGAACGTAATGAAACACAAGGATAAGCTCAGTAAGCCATCGTCAGCTGGTCGTGTGGCCGGCAAAGGCTTGTCCACGAAATGGTCGGAATACTATACCGCTGGGCGAAAGGAGAGAAAGACCAGCTCTGAAAGCCAGGAGCACGAGGTTCAAGAACTCAAGGCACAAGTGGCGCGGATTCTGGAGATAGTGGAAGAGCAACTGCGAGACCAACTGGGAGCGACGATCACCGCCATTGTGCCAACCTTGATTGAGGGGCTGTAGGCGTGGATTGCGGGCTGCCAACAGGGGCCGCCATCGATTCCCAGCTTCACGGGCAGCAACTCGCACAACGCGCCGGCGGCGCCATTGGTGTCTCCGGCGGAGGCGGCACTAGTGTCTCCGGCGTCGGCGCCGGCATTGGAGCTTAATGCACCCGGGTGTGGCAAGAATATGGCAGCCGGCACCTCGGCAGCAAGCGGCCCCTCCGTCACTTGCACGCCCGCCGTTGGTGGTGCCTCGACATTAGCCGAGCTCGACGCCATCACAGTAACTAATTAAGCCTCTCGGCCAATGACTTCATCTCCTTGCCTTTGACTGGGCATCCCTGACGCCCTACATGTTTTCGCAGGGCGCCGCCGACGTTCCATGCACTCTCCTACACTTCATGGACGGCAAGTTGATCGATGTCGCCAAGGCCAGAATCGTTCAACCGAGCAGCCGTGTGTTCCACGGTAATCCGATGCCACCCACCGTGTATAGGGTTCAACTGGTTCGGGTGCTGCGGGGCTTCGACGAATTATTACCTCTGTATCGACCCCCTAGGGCCGACGAAGATGATGTGATGACCCTCAGCGCCTGCATAAGCTGGCCCATGCTTTGTCCGAAGAGCCAGATTCGTTTGGGGGCGGGGGACACCACCCCACAGACAACACCACCAGTCGTGCCAGCGCCAAGCCATGGCAAGACGACCGCAACGCTACCGCCGTCAGCTATCCGGACATGCATAGGGCACAGGATCCGGACGACGACGACGGTACACTTACCAACATCAATAAGTACTTCAACGAACATGGGTACGATGACGAATTCTTGGGGCCTCCTTCTCAAGAACCCAACCCTGCAAAAGACGGTCGCGATCTAGCTGGTACCACGGAGAAACCCAATTGCAATAGGCGTCATCTAGCATTCAGTTCTCAGGAGACGCCTCCAGCTGCCGCCTTCACCGATCCTCAGATAGCCGAGGTGTGAAATATTATCAGCCCCAACACACTCAAGAAGGTGGTCTCTGAGCAGAACTCGATCCCATTACAGCGGAAGAAGCAGAAGGGACAGAAAAGAAAGAATAACAAGGGTGCGAGCCAGCCGACACGAGTACGATCCGTGCTTAGGACGGGCCACCTTCACCTAAGGATATCTCGAGGAGGGTGCATGTGGCGGGTAGGCCGATGCTACCGACTAATCTGCTCAATGCTGCAACCGGTGCTATGCGGAGTCTGCATGACACTGTTCTTTCTTTGGAGAAGCGGCGTCTCTCCGAGAATGATGTGACATACCCAGTTTTCATGGCCAAGGTGCCAGAGGGCAAGGGCTTTGTCAATAGCGCCATCGAGGGTATGATCGTCCTGCGGTTTGATGACATCTTCACTATGTTTATCCTTCATCCGCTGCACTACACCTTCGTTCGGCTATTTTCGCTGAGTATGGAGATGCGGATCATTAGAGACAAGACCCCAGACATCGTGATAGTCGACCCCTTCTACATGCGTGCCAAGATCTTGGGCAGCGCTAGGGACCGGTAAGTTGCGAGTTCATAACTCGAAGGCGTCATTCTGGCGAACCCAGATAAGGATAACTTCCTCGTGCCTTACTTTCCCGAGTAAGTCATCCCCTCACCGCCCCGTAACATGTGATTTCTTAGATTTCGATCGTTCTTTTTTTCTAACATTCCGTGTTTTGTGCAGTGACACACATTGCACACTCATCCTCTTAAGCCCGAACTATTCCATGGCCACGTATTTCGACTCGAACCGTCCGTCGAAGAAAGACTACACAAATATCAAGAAAGTTCTTGATGATGTTCTCCCCGGCTACGCCAAATCTGGAGGCACCTTCAGGAGGCCAATTTTTAGGTACGGCAAGCACGTGTTCACCCACGCAACGACGTTCCCCTGCGTCAAGCAGCCGCCTGGCGGTCAGAAGGACGCCTACTACGCCCTCCATCACATGCGGGCGATCGTACGGGACCATAATCACCTTCTGCTACCAAATAGTCTCAAAGATTGGGCCGCACGCTTGTCGGCAATCCAGGACGGGGACCTCAGACAAGAATTCTTTCGCATCCAGTCGGAGTTTGCGTACCAGGGCTAAATACCAGTGGCGCATTATGGGGCATAGTAATGGCACACTTGGGGGCATACGTGAAGCTAAATATGGCCCCCTAGGAGGCATAGTAATGGCGCACCGTTTGACATAGTAATGGCGCACTGCCAGGTGCGCCACTATTGTCTGGTATACTAATGGCGCACCAGGGGTGCGTCATTAGTACTTGTTACTACTGGCGTGATGATAGTGGCGCACCTATAGTGCGCCATTAATGGCCAAAACAGGTGCGCCACTAACAAGCCTTTTCCTAGTAGTGGCCCATGCTTTATTATAAAACTCCTATAGCTAAGTGAGGGCGTTTAAGCCGCATAGTCTGATTGCCTTGTTCATTGCACTAAACAACTCCTTCAAGGACCATATAATTGGATCAAGATTGGTTAGATTCCATCCCGAACACCTCCGTACTACCTACGTGAGGGCAGAAGCCGATGACTGGCCAACCCTCAGATTACACACAACACGGCCGCACAGGAGGAAACAATTAAAGCATAACAAAAATTATATTACAAACAGGCTTTGTTTTCACAACACAAGGCAAAGGCAACATTTATTCAAATACGATGTCCTGCGAACATTGTGCTGCCGCAAGGCGAGACCCATCCAGGACATCCGCAAAATACCGTTCGGGTGTGCGGTGCTCCTTGCCCTCCGGTGGCCCTCTCGTCACCTCGACGGCGTCCATCTTCGCCCACCACATCTTGCAACGGGCGAAGGCCATGCGCGCGCCTTCAATACAGGCCGAGCGCTTGACGACATCCAGCCAAGGACAGGCGTTCACCATCCGCCTCACGAGTCTGAAGTAGCCGCCAGGCATAGCTTTGGCTGGCCATAGCCGGATTATCAAATCCTTCATGGCTAGTTCAGCCACCCTATGCAGCTCCACCAGCTGTTTCAGTTGATCGGTGAAGGAAACGGAATGCTCTGGCGCCGCATATTGCGACCAGAATAGCTTCTCCATAGAACCCCCTCCTTCGGCTCGGTAGAACTCCGCGGCATCCGATACACTGCCTGGTAAATCCGCAAAAGCCCCTGGGGAACTCCGAACCCGGGTTAGTAAAAGGCACTGCTCCTCCGCATACTTGCTTTGCATCTTAAATGCCTTACCCACCGCGATCTTCTTGGCTTCCTGGATCTCCTGGAGGGCGGCCTGGGCCTCATTCCGTGCGGTCTCCGCGCTCTGACGAGCCTTGGCGAGTTCGATCCCTTGAAGCGACGCATCATGCTCCAAGGCCCTCGCATTTCTTCACCGCATCCTGGAGCTCCTGCTGGACTTCTTTGACCCGGGCCTTGAGCTTCTTACGGGCAGCTTGCTGCTGGACAGCCTTCTCCTCGGCCTCGCCCAGGGCCTTCCTCAGGGCATTGTCGGAGTAAGTGGCCACGGGTAGCCAAACCGACTACCCCTGGCTCTTCAGAAAATTTATCAGGCCGTTGGGCCTTCAAGCACTCCAAGCATTTGGGCCGCCTTCCCCGGCCGGCTACCACTAAAGCCGACTCCCGGAAGGCGACCCAGCCTCACCGACTCCAAGAAGCCGGCCAAGAAGAACGCCGACTCCTAGAAGCCGGCCGAGACCACAACCGCCCCTACATAACGACGACCTGACGGGGCATGGCCACAGTGCGGCCCACGACCCCCGAAGCCCGAGGCAGGCATGGTTACAGGAGGCCGTACGGGAGGGATGTCTCCCGTGCGGCCGGGCACTGTAGCCACGCCAGCTACGACGTCATCCACGACCCACTCCTGCACGGCCCAAGGACTGCCGGCCCCTTCAGCCAGAGGGAGGCGTGAAGGCGGCCCGGCCTTTCCTAGTCGGCCAGGAGCATAGCCGGCCTCCAGAAGCCGGCGACTCCCTTCCTCGAAGCAGGAGCCCATTTAAGGAGACAAGACGAGGTGAGGCTACAGTGATAGCCCCCGACGCGGATCACTGTAGCCACGCTTACCTCGACAAAGCCCTCATCATCAGAGGCGCGGCTACAGCAAGCAGCCGCCGACAAGACCCTAGGCGGTGGGGCCGGCCTGTCGACCGAGTAGCCGGCAGCCGGCGGGACCCACCAGCCGGCGGAGGAGCCGGCGGGCGTAGACACTGACGGCTGGGGCCAGTTCCCAGTCGGATTACCATTGTACCCCCGGGGGGTAGGCCTATATAAACCCCCCGGAGCACCCATGCAAAGGGTGGGCACCTCTGCATGTTTGGCTTCCAAGCATAGCACACGCACACACACCATAGATAGAGAGAAGCAAGAGCTAGCCTTGTTCTTCTTCTCCCTTGATCCCAACAGCTCTAGGAGCGATTGTAGCTACTCTTTATCGAGCTAGTGATCATGCGGAGACCCCGCAGAGCAGGACTAGGGGTGTTATCTCCTCGGAGAGCCCCGAACCTGGGTAAGATTCGCCGGCGTGCATGTCTTCGCCTCATCCCGTTTCCAGGCACCGGCGACGTTTTATTGGCTCCCACAATGATAAGCCATCCTTTGGCATATGTCGCACCAACCACCCGACATTTGGCGCCCACCGTGGGGCCAGGTGCACCGTCGTCCGGAGACCTGTTCTGGACGGGAACCTTCTTCCTTCCCCGCGAGCGCAGCAGGTGGCGCTTGCCCCGACGCGCTGCAAGGCGTCGACGACGCCTGCGCAGCGAGCCGCCTCGCCGATCTGCTCGGCGAGACTCGCATCTCCGACGAGCCTGCGTCCGACGCAGGCACCGACTACCCCGAGAGCCGCCTCGTCAGCCTCCTCGACCAACTTCACGTCTCCAGCGAGCCTGCTGCGGACATGGAGTCTGTCGGCTCCACCGACCCGATGCTCATCGACTCCGACACCGCGTCGCTCGACGCCTACCCCTCCGACGTGGTGGTCTTCGACGACCCACTCCCTCGAGCTGACAGCGGCAGCAGCGCTGTCACCGAAGTGCTGGTCATCAGCCACGTCTCCAACTCGGGCGGGAGCGCCCGCGACGCTCAGCAAGCAGCGATGCACGACCTCTCCATCCCCCTCCCGGCCGACGCCGACGCCGAGACCCTGGAGGCACGCCGTCTTGCCCTCATCACGGAGAGCAAGAAGATAGCCTCGATGAGACGCCTCACCGAGGCCCACCAGCGCGAAGTCGACCGCGCCGCCTTCGGGACGCCGCCGCCGAGCGGCCCGAGCCGAGCCGGCTTCGTCCAGAAGCGCGGCGCAGCCGTTGCCAGCATGCTGGGCGCAGATCGCCCCGTCTACGCCACCCCGCTCGAGAATCTGCGAGCCGCTCAGGCGGCAGCAGAGGAGCTCAATGGGCTGGGAGCCGATGAGCTCCCCTACATGACAAGACGGATCCAGCAGCTGATCGACGCGGCTGCAGAACGGCACGAAGCCGGCGCCCGAGCTGATAGCCATCCCCCGCGCCGGGAGCACGCCGCGACGTCCCGCTCGCCGACTGCGAGCGGCACGCGCCAGAAGAAAGACAAGGAGCCGGCTGCCAGCCGCAGCCGGACCTGCATCACTATCGAGCGCAACGCGGAAGGCCGCCCTCGGACGGTTGAACATCAGGGAAACCTGCCTCCTCCCCCGCCTCGAAGAGAAAGACGCCTCACTCCGCCGCCCATCACACATCCGACTCTTGGCGACCGACTCGGCCGCCGAGAAGGAGTCGGCGAGAGTGACGCCCGCCACAGGATCGACCGCCTTGCTCGGTCCCTGGCGTTAGAAGAAGAAGACGATGTCGGCCCGCCATGCTTTGGCCCCCGCATCCGCGACGAGCCCTTCCCCAAAGGGTTCTCGCTCCCCAGAGACACGCCCAAGTACAACGGCTCGGTGAAGCCGGAAGATTGGCTCATCGACTACTCCACGGCCGTCAGCATCGCCAACGGCAATCGGCGCGTCGCCGTGAAGTACGTCCCCTTGATGCTGCAAGGGACGGCGCGCACGTGGCTCAACAGCCTCAAGCCATACAGCATCAACAGCTGGCTGGACTTCACCGAGGTTTTCGTCCGCAACTTCACCAGCACCTACAGGCGGCCTCCCAAGCCTCGCCAGCTCTCCCTCTGCGTCCAAGGGCCCCACGAGTCGACCCGCGACTACCTCACGCGATGGGCCGAGCTCCGCAACTCCTGCGAGGGAGTGCATGAGGTCCAGGCCATCGAGTACTTCACTGCCGGGTGCCGAGAGGGCACCCTCCTCAAGCACCGACTCCTCTGCGACGAGCCCGCCACCCTCGACGAGCTACTCGTCATCGCCGACAAATACGCTACTGCCGACTCCTCCATGAAGGCCGAGCTCCGAGTGGACGCCTCGGGGAAAGTGGTCGCCCCGGCTCCCAAGCAGCCGGCTGGCGACCCCAACCGGCGCCCCTACCAGAACGACCACAAGCGCAAGGGACCCATGCCGACTTCCTCCAGTCGGCAGGTGGCCACGGTTGAAGACGAGCAGCCCGAGGAGCGGCCCGCTCCCAAGAAGAAGGGAGGCCGGCCGCCCTGGCAGCCGTCCTTCTCCTACGAACAAGCACTCGATGCTCCCTGCAAGTTCCACAGCGGCGCGAAGCCGTCCAACCATACAACACGGAAATGCCACTGGCTCACCCGCATCACCAAGGGCGAAGGGATAGTGCCGCCTCCGCCTCCCGGCCCGCCGCCTCCAGCTCCCCAGCAGCCGGCGGCCCGGCCGGCAGTCGGCGCCATCCAAGACGAGTTCCCCGAAGCGCACGACGCCTACGTTGTGTTCACGAGTCAAGTCGACGACAAGCGCAGCCGACGCCGACAACACCAAGAAGTAAACACAGCCGCCTCTAGCACCGCCGAGTTCATGCATTGGTCGGAAAAGCCCATCAGCTGGAGCCAGGCCGACCACCCAGAGGTGATGCCTTCGCCTGGCTCCTATGCTATGGTCTTGGACGTCACCCTTGCGACGGAGAGGCGAGCTGCCAGATTTTCCCGCGTCCTGATAGACGGCGGAAGCAGTATCAACATACTGTACCGTGACACCATGGACAAGCTAAACATCAAAGCGAAGCAGCTCATGCCGAGCCGCACATGGTATCGTACCCGGCCTATCTTGCTCTCCAGTCGGCAAGATCAAAATGGATGTTCTCTTCGGAGAAAAAGATCACTTCCGCCGGGAAGCAATATGGTTCGAGGTGGTGGACCTGGAGAGCCCCTATCATGCGCTACTTGGCCGACCTGCTTTGGCCAAGTTCATGGCTGTGCCCCATTATGCCTATCTGAAGATGAAGATGCCGAGCTCGAAGGGGATCATCACGGTAGCCGGCGACTACAAGAAGTCCATCGAGTGTGCCATGGCCAGCAGCCGGCTGGCCGAGTCCCTCGTGGTGGCGGAAGAGAAGAAGATGCTGGAACGGGTTGTGGCCATGGCCGGCAAGCAGCCGACCTTGTCCCCCAACCCCAAGGACTGTGATGCGCAGGGCTCCTTCCAGCCTGCCAAAGAGACGAAGAAGATACCTCTAGACCCGGAGCACCCGGAGAGGTTCGCCGTGATTGGGGCGAACTTGGACAGTAAATAGGAAGGCGAGCTCGCCGACTTCCTCCGTGAGAATCGAGACATCTTTGCATGGTCCCCAAAGGACATGCCGGGTGTCCCGAAGGATTTCGCCGAGCACAAATTACATGTCCGAGCTGATGCGAAGCCGGTCAAGCAACCCCTCCGCCGACTATCAGAAGAGAAGCGAAGAATCGTGGGAGAAGAGATAGCCCGGCTCCTCGCAGCCGGCTTCATCATGGAAGTGTTCTTTCCAGAATGGCTTGCCAATCCAGTTCTGGTTTTGAAGAAGAATAACAAGTGGCGCATGTGTATAGACTACACAAGTCTGAACAAGGCCTGCCCAAAGGATCCGTTTGCTTTGCCACGGATTGACCAAGTGATAGACTCTACAGCCGGATGCGAGCTGTTGTGTTTTTTGGATGCATACTCAGGGTATCATCAGATCAAGTTGGACCCAGCTGACCGCCTGAAGACTGCCTTCATCACACCCTTTGGAGCTTTCTGCTACCTGACAATGACATTCGGCTTGAGAAACGCCGGTGCCACTTTTCAGCGTTGCATGCAGAAATGTCTCTTGAAACAACTCGGCAGAAATGCCCACGTCTACGTAGACGACATTGTGGTGAAGACAGAGAAGCGCGGTACCTTGCTGGAAGACCTGAAGGAAACATTTGCCAACTTGCGCCGATTCCAGATCAAGCTCAACCCCGAGAAGTGCGTGTTCGGAGTACCAGCCGGCCAGCTGCTAGGCTTCCTGGTCTCCGAACGCGGCATTGAGTGCAACCCTGTCAAGATCAAGGCCATCGAGAGGATGGAGATACCCACCAAGCTGCGAGATGTGCAGAAGTTCACTGGCTGCTTAGCCTCCCTGAACCGTTTTATCAGCCGACTAGGAGAGAAGGCCCTCCCCCTGTACCGACTCATGAAGAAGTCCACTCACTTTGAGTGGAATGATCAAGCCGACCAAGCCTTCCATGAGTTGAAGAAAATGTTGACCACTCCGCCTGTCCTGGCCGCGCCGACTGAGAAGGAGCCCATGCTCCTCTACATCGCCGCGACAAGCCGAGTCGTCAGCACTGTTGTTGTGGTCCAGCGCCCGGAGGAAGGCCGAGCCCAGCTGGTCCAGAGGCCGGTCTACTATCTCAGCGAAGTACTATCTAGCTCGAAGCAAAACTACCCGCACTACCAGAAGATGTGCTATGGGGTGTACTTCGCTGCCAAGAAATTGAAGCCCTACTTCCAAGAGCACCCCATCACGGTCGTGTGCACTGCCCCGCTCGCCGAGATCATAGGCAGCCGGGATGCATCCGGCCGGGTGGCCAAATGGGCCATTGCCTTGGCGCCTTACACGATCTTCTATCAACCCCGCACCGCCATCAAGTCGCAAGCATTGGCCGACTTCCTCGTCGACTGGGCCGAGACCCAGTACTTACCGCCGGCTCCCGACTCTACCCATTGGCGGATGCACTTTGACGGGTCCAAGATGCGCACCGGCTTGGGAGCCGGCATCGTCCTCACCTCTCCCAAAGGCGACAAGCTCAAGTACACGCTGCAGATCCACTTCGCCGCCTCCAACAACGTGGCCGAGTACGAGGCGCTCGTACATGGGCTCCGGCTAGCCAAAGAGCTCGGCATACGCCGGATCCTGTGCTACGGCGACTCCGACTTAGTGGTCCAGCAATCATCTGGCGATTGGGACGCCAAGGACGCGAACATGGCGAGCTACCGCTTCCTCGTCCAGCAGATGAGCGGATACTTCGAAGGGTGCGAGTTCCTTCACGTGCCAAGGGCCGACAACGACCAAGCAGATGCCCTAGCACGGATCGGCTCCACCCGACAAGCCATACCGACTGGCGTCTCCCTCCAGCGCCTCCTCAAGCCGTCCATCAAGCCGTCTCCAGAGTCGGATTCCATCTTCGTACCGCCTGCGCCAGAAACAGCCGGATCCGGCTCAAGAAATCCCGCAGGCGGCACGGGGACTTCGACGACTGCCCCGGGAACTGACGTAGTCGCACCCGGCCCAGGGACCTCAGAGCCCGGCCCGGGGACTGCAGCAGTCGGCCCGGGGACTGCAACGACGCAAGAAGTGGTGGTCGACCCCAACGCAACACCCAACCCACCCACCCGAGTCATGGTGGCCACGATAACAGCAGAAGAAGTCACAGCTCCCTCATGGGCCCAGCCCATCCTCAAGTTCCTAGTCAGCAGAGAGCTGCCGACTGATGAGATCGCAGCAAGACTAGTGCAACGACGAGCCGCAGCATACACAATAATCAACAGGGAGCTTGTGAAGCGCAGCGTCACTGGAGTCTTCCAGCGTTGCGTCGAGCCAGAAAAAGGAGTGGCAATCCTCAAAGACATCCACCAAGGCGAATGCGGCCACCACGCCGCCTCAAGATCCCTCGTGGCCAAGGCTTTCCGCCATGGGTTCTTCTGGCCGACTGCCTTGGAGGATGCTAAAGAAATAGTCAAGACCTGCAGAGGATGTCAAGTCTTCAGTTCCAAACAACACCTGCCGGCTTCTGCCCTCAAGACCATTCCCCTCACCTGGCCTTTCGCCGTCTGGGGACTGGACATGGTGGGCCCTTTCAAGACGGCCCGCGGTGGCTTGACACATCTACTCGTTGCTGTGGACAAGTTCACAAAGTGGATCGAAGCAAAGCCGATTAAGAAGCTGAACGGGCCGACTGCCGTGACATTCATCACCGACATCACCACTCGGTACGGCGTGCCGCACAGCATCATCACCGACAACGGCACGAACTTCGCCAAAGGCGCGCTGGCACGTTTCTGCGCGACACAGGGCATCCGACTGGACTTAGCGTCCGTTGCCCACCCGCAGTCAAACGGCCAGGTCGAGCGAGCAAATGGACTTATCCTCTCCGGCATCAAACCCCGACTGGTTGTACCACTGGAGCGATCGGCCGGCTGCTGGCTCGAAGAGCTGCCGGCTGTCCTCTGGAGTCTGCGCACTACACCCAACAAGTCAACCGGCTTCACTCCATTCTTCCTCGTGTACGGTGCCGAGGCTGTCATCCCAACAGACATCGAGTTCGACTCGCCTCGGATCACCATGTACACGGAGGAGGAAGCCAAAGAAGCAAGAGAAGACGGCGTCGACCTACTGGAAGAAGGCCGGCTGTTAGCCCTCAGCCGGTCCGCCATCTACCAGCAAGGCCTGCGCCGCTACTACAACCGCAAGGTCAAGCCAAGATCCTTCCAAGAGGGCGACCTTGTGCTCCGGCTGATCCAGCGAACAGCCGGCCAGCACAAGCTCTCGGCCCCTTGGGAAGGCCCCTTCGTCGTCAGCAAGGCACTCGGCAACGACTCCTACTACTTGATCGACGCGCAAAAGCCAAGAGCACGCAAGAGAGACGACTCCGGCAAGGAGTCGGAGCGACCATGGAACGCAAACCTCCTAAGACGATTTTACAGCTGAAAAGCAGTATGTATCACGCTACCCCTTTTGTATTAAGTTACAAACCAACAGGCCCCCCGAACAGTACTCGGGGACTGCCTTTTATTTATCTATGGATGACGAGTGTCATATCCATGAATGTCTTATTACATTTTGAATTCTTGTCCGGCACCGGGTCCGACTAGTCGGCCCGGGGACTGGCCGCCTTAAGCTATATTATAAGTTCTTCCCGAAGTCAGCAAAGTAGTGCGCCGGCTCCCCAGTCCTCTCTTGTTGAAAGTCGCAGCTCAAAGAACTGACTGTCCGACTAGCAAGAGAGAAGACAGAAAGGACGCCCACACGAAAACGGCTAAGGAACAACTAACCTATATAGCAAAAAGACGGCCTCTATATACGCCTGCCGACTGTCACAACAGCCGGCTGGCCGGCTTCCTAAAAAAACTTAGCTTAAGTCCGACCGAGCTAAAAGTACTTCCCCCTCCCCAATCGGCCAGGCACTCCCCGGCTACAGATTGCAGAGCAACTGTTTGACTAGGGAGGCGGCAACCAAGGGAGGGTGGCAAAGGAAAAAAGCAGAAGGACAAAAAGCGAAAGTACAAGGAAAGACCGATTGCATAACTTATATACATAAAAGCCGCCTAAAGGCTGGCAACAGAATTAAGTTTGAATACACCCAGTGGGTGGAACTGTGCAGACTTAACCAAAAACATTGTTCAAAAGTAACAAGACAGGAAACAAAAGAAAGAAGACAAAGGCGCGAAGGCCGAGTTGGTCGGTGAAGGCAGCTCGCCGGCTGAAGGAGTGGCCGCCTAGCTGGTCCCGGCTTGACCGCCTCCCACAACAGGAGACGCACTCGCATGCAACGTAGTGCTGGAGGCGCGGTCAGGCTGGCCGGCTGCTCCACCAGCCGGCTCAACGTCTTCTTCCTCCTCCTCCTCCTCCTCACCCTCGTCGCTGGAGTCGATCTCCTCCGACGAGTCCTCGCCGTACGCCGGGTCCAGCCCGAACCAATCTTCCGGCTGGGCGACTCCATTGTCGTCCACCTCGGGGGCGAAGACGTTGGTGTCGGTGTAGTCGGCGATCGCCGAAGCTCGCCGAATGATGGCCGGCCGCGCCGGCTCGAGCTCCGTGTCGGCTTGCTGCCGCCAGGTCGCCAGCTGGTCCAAGTTCAGGCCGGGATACCAGGCCTTGACGAACTCCAGCGCCCGCCCGGCGCCGGAGCGAGCCGCTGACGCCTTCCAAGCCTCGAAGCGGCCGACGGCCACCTCCAGCCAGTCGGCGGTCCGGCTGGGAGTGCGCGGGACCACTTGGCCGGGCCAGAGGGCGGCCAAGACCTGCGACCCGGCACGCTGAAGCCGGCGGAGCAGCCTGTGAGCCGGCTGGATACGAGCCTGGATCGCCAGGAGCTGCTCCTCCAGCGAGCGGCCATCGGTCGGCAGGATCTCAAAGCCGGCTTGCCTCTTCGCCTCGCGACGAGCTTCGATGGCCTGGTTGCCCGCAGTTGAGTAGCCAGGGAAGTACTCTGCGCGAAGAAACAAAGAAAAGAAGAACCCCAAATCAGAAAAACAAGTCGAAGTAGCAGATGGCAAGAGAGGATGAAGGGGCAGACGACTTACCGTCAACCAGATCCTCAATCTAGCCATAGCCGGAGACCAGAGTCTGCCTGGCCTCTGCCCAGCTGGCCGCCTCCGTCTCGAACTCGGCCTGGAGGGCGGCTTCGCGATCCTGCGCACCCTTCAGCGCAGCCTTGTGGCCTTCCTCCTGGTCGGCCAGCTTCTTGACCAGGCGGTCGCGCTCCTGCACCAAGGCGGCGAGCTCCGCGTCCCTGGCACGAAGAGCAGTCTGGGACTCCCCCAGCTGTGCCCTCAGACTGGCGTTGGACTAGGGGTGTTATCTCCTCGGAGAGCCCCGAACCTGGGTAAGATTCGCCGGCGTGCATGTCTTCGCCTCATCCCGTTTCCAGGCACCGGCGACGTTTTATTGGCTCCCACAATGATAAGCCATCCTTTGGCATATGTCGCACCAACCACCCGACAGGCATCGACCTAGGTCGCGGCTCCTGCACATATTATGACACTGCGGTCAAAATACAGCGCCTATTCTTTCCGAACACATAGCAAGTCATCACTTACCTTACTTCTCCTGGAGCCAAACCTTAACCTCGCCGAGCTCGTTCTCGGTCCGCTCCAGCCTCTGCCTCGGTTCAGAGACTTCGGCAGCATGCGAGGTTGCGGCCAACATCGACGCCTGCTTATTCATGCATATTACGTTAGTCTCCTATAACAAAAGATTGATCCTCTGTCCGGTTCTTCTCGCCGAACACCGGACAGTGTCTCAGGGGCTACTGTCTACATGGGGTTTTTTCTCTTTCTTACCTCGAAACCTGTCAACAGGTTGCTGCAGGCTTCATTCAGTCCACTCTTGGCGGAGTGAACCTTCTCGATCAACGCACCCATAAGGACACGGTGCTCGTCCACAACGGAGGCGCCTCGTAGCGCCTCCATCAGGTTATCCGGCGCCCCTGGATGGACAGGGGCCACCGGCAGAATCGGCACACCCCCCTCCTTCGAAGGGGGCTGCTCACCTGACTTCGGAGCTATATGGGTCTCCAGAATCATATTCAGCTGAGGGCCGAACTGAATACGGCCCTCTTCGCCAGTCTCCATGGGGGTCTGCCCCATGTGTCCGGCAGTGGAGGTCTCGCCTTGTGGCGCCTCCCGGACAGCATCCTGGGTTCCTCCCCGGCTCGGAGCAGTCCTCCGGGACAACACTTCGGTGTCGTCCCTGGCCCCGGGGGAATAAGCGGGCGGCGGCGACATGCTCGCCATCTCCGCCGAATCCAACGAACCTCCAGATGAGGATCGCTGGATAAGGTCGCGGGCCAGACTGCAATAGTACAGTTAACTATATCAAGATAATGAAGAAAGGGCCGGATGTGCGTGTGTGCGGCCATGTCCCTTACGATGCGGCTTGGGGCTTAGTGCGGGGGCGTCGTTCCTAACTCCTATCAACGTCCCACGCGGTGTTGACCGCTGGGACGCCCTTCCCCTTCTTGGGCGTTTCCGCCTCCAGATGCGATGAAGCCGCCCTCTTCTTCTTTCTCTCCTGACGGGGAGGATTGTTCTCCTCCTCCACCTCCTCTTCCTCGCCATTGTCCTCAGGGACAGAGGAATGGGCTTCGTCGTCTTCGGACGTCACATCCGAAGTGCCCTTGCGACGTGGGCCACTCTTGGCCCCCTTGGCCTTCTTCTCCGGCGCCTTACAGGGCGCCGGCACCAGCACCTTTGCCAGACGCGGGATGACCGGTTCTTCGAGCAACGAAGCCGGACACTGGATCCGTTTCGCCCTCTCCATCCAGTCCTGAAAAAGAAATAATAAGAGCTCATGCATCGTCCTTGAAATAAACAAGTAGGGAATACATACCTCGCTGGCGGGGTGCTTTGCGTCGTGCCCGCGATCTAAGTCTGCGGCCGGCGGTTTCTCGTTGCCCTTAAAGAGAAACTTCCAAGCACCTTCATGGGTAGTATCGAAGAGCCTCACCAAGGTCTGGTGCTTCTTCGAATTGAACTCCCACAGAGGGCGGCTTCGGCGCTGGCACGGAAGAATCCGGCGAACTAGCATCACCTGGATTACATCGACGAGCTTGACATTCTCGGTTAGCATGCTTTGAATGCGCGTCTGCAGCGCTATCAGCTCGTCAGGTGAACACCAGTCCAGAATCTTCTCGACCCAAGAGGTGAGTCGCATGGGGGCGCCGGAGCAGAATTTGGCAGTTGCGGCCCAGGTGGTGCCGCGAGGTTCTGTGATGGAGAACAATTGCTTCTGCCACTCCTTTACTATGTCCACAAAAGTGCCTTTGGGCCAGGAGACGTTGGACAGCTTACTCACCGTGCCTCCTCTGCACTCCGCGTGTTGGCCATCCACCACCTTTGGCTTCATGTTGAAGACTTTGAGCCACAACCTGAAGTGGGGTTGGATACGGAGGAAGGCCTCACACATGACGATGAACACCGAGATGTTGAGGAAGGAATTCGGGGACAGATCATGGAAATCTATCCCGTAATAATACATCAGCCCGCAGACGAAAGGGTGGAGTGGAAACCCTAGCCCGCGGAAGAAATGGGGGATGAATACTACCCTCTTGGTGGGCTTCGACGTGGGGACGACTTGTCCCTCGGCCGGCAGACGGTGGGCGATCTCCTTCGCCAAATATCCGGCCGCCCGAAGCTCAGTAATATCCTCCTCCTTGACGGAGGAGACCATCCACTTGCCCTGACCTCCGGATCCGGACATGGTTGCTTGAGTGGAAAGGAGATGAGAACTTGGGCGCTGGAGCTCGAGATTGGAAAGGCGGAGACAGAAAGAGGACGTGAGAGAGGAAGAGGGAATCCTTATCCCCTTATAAAGGCAGCGAATATTAAACGCCTCCTCACTCGCCTTAAGATTCGCCTATTCCCAAGGGTTGTATGAATGGCACGGATGGGTTACCCATGCCCTCATTGATGAGAATCCCACGATAAGGGGACACGATCTCTGCTTTGATGAGACGTGCCAATGGCAACCGCATCTCGGGACGTGGAGCGTCGAACACAAAAGCGGTTTGGAATTATGACCGGTCAGACGTGATGTCGTGCTGCAAAAAAGTTGTCAGCGAATGGAACTCGTGTAAAAATATATTCTCTCTGCGGTTGTGTATGGTGTGTGTGACAGGTCCGAATACTATCATCTCATCCGAAGACTACCTTGGAGTTCGGGGAACCCGCCTTGCAATGTCGAAGACAATCTGCGCGCCGGACTCCTCGTCATTGAAGCCAGGTTCAGGGGCTACTCAGGGAGTCCTGGACTAAGGGATCCTCGGGCGTCCGGCCTGTTATCCATGGGCCGGATTGATGGGCTGTGAAGACATGAAGGCCAAAGACTGTACCCGTGTTCGGATTGGACTCTCCTTGGCGTGGTAGGCAAGCTTGGCGACCGACTATGAAGATTCCTTCTAATGTAACCGACTCTATGTTACCCTAGATCCCCCCGGTGTCTATATAAACCAGAGGGGTTAGTCTGGAAAGGATACACTCATTACCATAGTCATACAGGCTAGACTTCTAGGGTTTAGGCATTACGATCTCGTGGTAGATCCACTCTTGTAATACTCATATTCATCAAGATCAATCAAGCAGGAAGTAGGGTATTACCTCCATAGAGAGGGCCCGAACCTGGGTAAACATCGTGTCCCCCGTCTCCTGTTACCATCAATCCTAGACGCATAGTTCGAGACCCCCTACCCGAGATCCGCCGGTTTTGACACCGTCACCCACCAGGAGGTTGCGGGTCCATCAAGCTGATGTGCGGCAAAGCGCACCTTCTCCGCATCCATGCATCCAACAGTTACTAGCTCCCTTTCCATCTTGTGGAGCCAATCATCAGCAACAATTGGCTCGGTGCTGGTAGAGAACACCGGCGGATTCAACCTTAAGAAACGGGTCAGGTTGTCGATAGGGGGTGGTGGCGGTGGATTGTTGTTGTTGTTTTTGCCTTGGTTCTGGATGAGCATCTGCATAAAGGAATTCTTCTATTGGATCAACTAGGTGAGCTCTGGTGCGAAAGTGAATCCGGGGTCACATCCCAGAGGCATCTGATGTTTGGGAGTGGATGAGAAATTTGAATAGAACAAGGGTCTAGAGAAAATGACACCACCCATATGCATGCAACAATCATTATCACACCAATCATTTATTCATTCACTCAAACGTAGTTCAATCTCAGAATACAAATCTCATGACAAATAGAAAATAAAGGCCTAATCGGTCAACGAGAAAATAAAAATAACATGGCGAGCATGACTAAGTGTACTCCTCAGATATCCTTGCGTCTTCCGGTGGTGCGTCCTCCGATGGTGCGTCTCCTCTTGGTGCGTCCTTCAGTGGAGCTCTCCTCGTAGTCCTTATCATTGCTCATGAGGGGTCCATGGTCACCACTCGGATAAAGGTCTTCTCCCAGGTCCATCTTCTCTTCCATCGCGGTAATATAAGTCTTCAGGTTCTCGATTCTCTCCAGAAGATCCTTGACTTCCTTCTCATGCTTGTCATGGTCCTCGCGGGCTTTGTTCTCCAATTCCAGTTCATGGAAGATCAGCTTCCTGAACGTCTTTGAGCATCTACGCGTCTGAACCTCGAGAGTCCTGATGTGAGTCTCCAGGTTTTGGACATATGAAAGAATGGAGACGTCATCCACGGTACGCACGATATATCCATTTGCAGTTTTGCGGGAAATCATGGTGAGGTCTGATGCATCGAGCTCGGCCATGTACTCCCCCAGAGATGTCCATGTGCACAATGAATAGTCATGTCCCTCCCGAGGATCCAATTAGGGGCAGTAAACTGGAAGTCAATGGGCTCCGAAAAGCCACCGAATGTCCTCCCTAGAATATGCACCACAATCCTATAGTGAGTGTCCGTCGGAAGTGCATTAGTAGGAGTCCCAGTGATGGAGGGCAGAGAAATCTTCAGCTTCCTGATGATCTGAACCAGGTGTTTACCGAAAGGCATCGTTTCATCCGACTGGCAAAACTCCGACAACAGAACTGGGATGTACTCGGTGGCCATCTAGAATGTTGAAAATCAGATGGAAGTCATAAATGAACAGGGAAGAATTATGGAAAATAAATACATAAAATAAAAATTTCTTCCTATGGCTTTCTGATCCTCAGGGTTACGTCATATGGTCAGCGTGTGCTCTGAATACCATCTCTGTAGCGACTAGACCCAAAAATGGTCTAGTCTCTGTGTATCTGTACCATCCCAAGAACCTGCTGGCACACACAGTACATTGATGAAAATATCAAAATTTAAACACACCTGATTTGTTACACGATTCTCATATAGAGTCTTTATTAGATCAGAATAAATTCGGCCGAAGGCCAACTCATGAGAAAAACTAATGCGGAAGCGTAGACGATAAGCGAGTCCATCTGACTCCAAAGGGCAATCACCGAGCGTGGATCGTAGCCTCACTCCTGGTCGGAATAATCCTCTGCAACATGAGACATTGCAACCATGTAGGTCAGCATTTTGAATATGCTGGAAAGTCATAGAGAGAGAGAGAACAAAATAAATTACTAACACTATATGCAATTTTGGTTGTGGGGCTCCACGTTTAAGGTTTTGCCAAAAGCAATTTTTCCCCTATAACAAAAGGACTTGCTTGCAATTACTACAAAATATTTGTTGTTATTGAGATGGTTCCGCCAACCAGTGTCTCATTCCCGAAATTATTAATAACCCATCAATTAATTAATTGTGTTTGGTGTCGAGAGTTTCGAATAAATCCAATTCCAGAGGCTCAGTTGTCCGTAACCGAGGACACGCCTAATCGATTAGATTTCACTGTATAAAGTCTTGTGCACTTTACCAGCAAGAATCATTCCCTCCTTTATGTCCTCGCGTTGCCTGGTGTTTGAAGACGGGATGAACAAAAACAGGGTCTTCCGTAGAGTTCCTCTGGGCCACTGCCAGTGCCCATCCATTTACCGTTCTTCTACATCTGCTGGCATAGTCCGTCTAGAATCATGCCTAGGGTCATCCAAGCCAGAGCCCATAATGGCTTGCGGATGCATAGGTAAGCTTCTGGTCAAGGTATATCCATCCATCTCTTTCGTGGCTGGGTGAAGCTTTCCGCAACATGTCATGGCGCTTCTTCATGCATCCCTGGGTCAACCACTTGGTGGTGCAGGGTACGCGTCCATCCATCCTCCACCCAGTAGTGAATTGAAGTCCGTCTTGAGCATCTTGAAGTCTTGAGTTTTTCAACATATTGACTCTCACAACTCCCATGTGAATCACTCAACCAACCTCGTCTACGAAGCATAGCAAAATTAACTACAACGTCCCGGGCATTAGTAACATGGGGATTGTGAGTTCATCCTACCACATGGTACTACTCAAGAACATAACTTAAATTCTTCTACTTGCATGCATGGTGGGGAGCATATCAACTTATGCAATAAAACATAGGTAATAGAAATTTATGATCAAAGACTTACCTTGCGGACGATCTTCGAACGCAAAAGACTCGTAGTAACAAGCCTCGCACTCCGGGTACTCTATGGAAACAAACAGTACACAAAAGCATAACATCACACAAAATAACAACATAATAGCAAGTAAAACTTAGTAAATAATAATCAATATAACACACAATGAAAATTCAAAACAAACCAAAGAAGTCATAAAAATCAATGCAAAGTTTTTACTACAAGTAAAACAAGCTATAAAATAGTTTTCTACTACTAAATATTTCTTTAACAGAAAAAATATGGTTTTTGCTAAATAACCGAAAGGAAAACAACAACAACAAAATTTATGCAACAAGAATCACTTTAAAACCTTTTATGAAACTCCTATGATGATCAAAACAAGTTTCTTGGCAAAAAAAGGAAATAAACTAAAAATATTTTTTACTACAAAATAAAATTGCTACTGCTAAGTTACCACAAACTAATCTGAACATGTCACAAATAGCAAAAGAAAATAAATTAAAACAATTAAAGTTAAAGAAAACAACAAAAAGGCTATAAAACCCTAAAACAGTATTGTTTTGTTGATTAGCTAATTTTAGTTAATCCTAAAATTCCCCAATTTAATCCTAATGATAAACAAAGTCATAAGAAACCAGTAGCAAAAAGAAACATTAAAAAAACTATTCCTAGCTCAAGTTATTGCAAATTTAGTGATTTGAACAAATTTCATATTGATTGAATTCATAATTTCAAACATGGTCAAATTTGATATCCAAAGAAACTTTAAGAAAATTTAACAAAACCGCACATGCTAAAAGAAAAATTGACCGGCTAAACCGATTAGATCTAAACCATAATAAACCATACTAAAAACAAAACCGATCTGAAAATAAAAAGTCTAACTATTGATGATCTAATCGGGGCCATCTATTAAAGATTGGACGGTGGTGGTCTTACCACGGCGATGACGGGAGGCGGCTTGGGTGCGGTCGCTGGAGTTGCTCCGGTGGTCGAGGGAGACGGCGGAGGTGACGGCTGGAAGCGGCGGAGAGAGGCGGGGTCGGGGATGGTCTCGCCGGCGGTCGGGGATGAAAGAGGCGGCCGGGGCGAAGCGGTAGAGCTCCGGACACTCTGCAGCTCCGGTGACGGGCGGATGAGCTCGGGCTCGCAGCAACGGAGCGATCTAGAGGACAAAAAATGTCAAAAAGATGCACAAGGTGGAGGGCGTGTTGTTGTTGAGGTTTGGAGGCAGGGGTGCTCACCAGTAATGGGAACGGTGACGAATTGCGGCGGTGGACGGCGAGATGCGTTTGTCGTGTGCATGGGCTGTAGAGGGTTTTAGGCGTGTCATTTGAAAGGGATCACGAGAGGAGGGGTAGGGGTATATATAGGACAACTTTCTTGTGGAGGAGGTCGAGTCGGGCTAGGGTTTTGAGAGGGGCGCGGACGCGGCTGATGTCGAACGCGATCCGGAGACGGTCGCGGCTGTTGCGGAAGGTAGGGGATGCTGCGGGCCCCGCCTTTCGTTGGGCGTGGGGAGTGGGCGCTGGGTCGGGCGGCGGCCCCGAGAGAATTTTGGTGCGGCGCGGGGAGGCAGGCCGCGGCTGGCCTGGCGGGTGCACTGCACTTTCCTTTTATTTGAATTTTTGACAGAGAGAAAATAGAAATAGAGAAAATAAAAATAATTTTGTATAGGATATATATACACACACACATTCATATCAAAATGATCAACAAAATAAACCCTAAAAGGTGAAATATTTTTCAGAGGCAAAACGCAAACTTTATGAAAAACATTTTATTTTGAAAATTCCAAATAAAATCAATTTCGAACTCAGAACTTTTTGGCATTATTTTTTCTGACTTTTTGGAGTGTCATATGAGCTCCTTTCATACTTTTTTGAACAAAGTATTTGTCAGGGGGTTTTTAAAATGAATTTCAAATGCCAATTTGAAATGAATTCAATTCAACAGGAAAATATTCAAATGCCTCTGAAGTTTTAAAATTCCACCCCAATTCAATCAAGATGCAATAGATGCTTAGCTATAATTTTAAAACATTCCAAATTGAAAATTTGGGATGTTACTGTCAAAGAAGATTTTTTTTGTTAGTGTGTAAATTTGGGTGGCAAATATTTAGCAACAATATAATTTGCATAATCAGGATACCAAGGATTATCATGAGGGGAAGCATTAATAACAGCTAATTTCTCATCAGGAAAACTATTATTGACAGGAATTGGGTCATCAAGAATGTTCTCCATCCTAGACAAATTATCAGCTATAGGAGTTACATCTCCCTTTATATCAACAATATGCAAATCAAACTCCTGTAATAAAAGAGCCCACCTAATCAACCTAGGCTTAGCATTTTTTTATCCATAGCAGCATGATCTGTGTGAATAGTTACTTTAGAATCAACAATGTAAGGTTTAAACTTATCATAAGAAAAAACAATGGCTTGAAATTCTTTCTTAGTAGTAGCATAATTCCTTTGGACACTGCCCAAAGTCTTACTAGCATAATGAATAACATTCAATTTCTTATCAACACTTTGACCAAGGATAACACCTACAACATATTCACTAGGATCTCACATAATTTCAAAGAGTAATTTCCAATCAGGTGGTTGAACAGTAAGAGGAGAAATCAAAGCTTTCTTAAGATTTCAAAGACATTCACACAATCATCATAAAAAATAAATGGAACATATTTTTGCAGAAGGTTAGTAAGAGGCCTATTTTTTTCTACAAAAGTCCTTAATGAACCATCTATGGAAACCCGAATGACCAAGAAAACTTCTTCTACCATTGATATCTTAAAGACATGGCATTTTCTCAATGGCGGCCACTTTAGCTTTATGTACCTCAATGCCTATTTCAGAAATTTTATGACAAAGGACTACCTTCGCTTACCATGAAGCAACACTTCTCCCACTTCAAGATAAGACTAGTTTCCTCACATCTGTGTAAAACTTTGTCAAGATTGTGCAAGCAATCATCAAATGAAGTCCCATAGATGGAGAAATCATCCATGAAAACTTCAACTATTTTTTCGAAGAAGTCATAAAATATAGTGGTCATACATTTTTGAAATGTAGCAGGTGCATTGCATAAACAAAAAATTCATACATCTATAAGCAAAAGTACCAAAAGGACAAGCAAACATAGTTTTCTCTTGATCCTCAAGATGAACATGTATTTGAGAAAAAAAAGAATAACTATCTAGAAAATAAAAGCGTGTGCTTAGATAATCTTTCTAACATTTGATCAACAAAATATGAAGGATATAATATTTTCGAGTAGTTTTATTTAACTTTCTAAAGTCAATAACCATCCTATAGCTGGTGATAACGCTTTTCGGGATAAGTTCATTTTTATCATTGGAACAACAATAATGCCACATTTCTTAGGGACACAATGAACATGACTTACCCATCTACTATCATCCATAAAATAAATTATACATACTTCCACAAGCGTTGTTGATGATCAACAACAGTTTTAGCATCTGACTCCATATTAATTTTGTGTCGACACATAACTGTGTTGATGCCCTTGAGATTATCCAGAGTATATCCAATTGTAGCACGATGTTTTCTTAGTGTGCTCAACAATCTTTTCTATTTGTGCACTAAAATATTAGAATTGATAATAACATGATATATTTTGTTTAGTTCAAACACAGGATCACCCATAGGGGGCGGATAATCTCCCAAGATTTCAACATGCAAATTATGTTTCAGAATAGGTTCTTCCTTAAGAAAATATCATCTATTTCTTTTCTTTCCTCCATATTCATATATCATTCTCATGTTCTAACAAGTATTGCTCTAAAATATCAGTAGGAGGTACAACAATAGAAGCAAGACTAAGAATTAAGTACTCATGAGGTAAATCTTTAGCATGATGTTGTTTGTTGAACTTAGAAAAATGAAATTCATGAGATTCATCACTAAACTGAACTTGTAACTTTTTTTTCTGAACACAAACAATCAAATCACCAACAATATGATGTAGACCAGAAGATGCCGGTGGCATTGATTTGCGTAACAAATCGCTGCCTCAAAGAAGAAAACGGCGAAGAGGGAGTAGGGAACACAAACCTCACACGCTCTCCGACGAGGCCGAGATTAGCCAATCTTCACCGGTCGGAACTGAAGCTGGAGGACCAAGACATACAACCACGTTGTCGGCACCGCCAGACAGTGTGGCTGAGATAAACCTTATTCCACGTCGACACAATGCCAATTTTCGGCATCAAACTGATTATGCTCCATACAACAAGAGGTATTTTGGTCCATGCATATGGTTCGTAATGACCACACGTTCAGCACACAAAATATAACACGTGACACACAAATCCAAACATATTAGTTACGTACGGGACGCAACGGCAGGCCACGTAATGTCCCACTGCCATGTCCGTGGATGAATAAACTATTGCAATAGATACATACTCGACTCCTGTTTATTCTTCGAAAAGTGCCAAGAGCAGCGATTTCAATACATAGACCAGTGACTACATCAGTCATATGCAGAGTTTCTGGACTCCAGATTGGACGTACAATATATACGTGAAATCTATCTTTCTCGTCGCCATAACCAATCATATCCAACCTGCAGATGATCCAAGTGCATGAAGGCGCTGAGAAGCCATGTCTTCCTTGTTGTTCGGCTGGTCCACGTAGGCCTGATTATTGTACCTTTCACACAGCAAAAGAAGCCTCTTCAACTGACCGAACACTCATGTTCTGAACAATTATCAATTGTAAGAACAGACCATGGATGACTCGTTTGGGTACTATACTGCAAAAAAATAGTTTATGCCTTGGAGATTGCCATGTAGAAAGACATACCCAACTTGCATGGAGGAATCATGTTCCGGGTGTTCCACAAGTCCTGGATAAGTAGTATCAATGACATGCCCACTTGAGCTACTCTGTCCTGCATCTTGCCAGGCCATATGGGGCGCATTCTGGGCATAGCTGGTATCTTGCAACTGGCACTCGCAAGAAAACAGTGATGAGAAATTTATTTGGCCACATTTGACTCAATTTTTTGGACTAGAATAAATATAATTTTGTATTTCGTGTAGTTTACAAACTTCGTCAAGGAAAGGTATGAATATAGTTTTGTAAGCTCGATGATAGTACCTTCTTCCTCAGGTTTTTGTTTTGATCCTGCAATTCTTGCTCCTGCAGAACAGCATGTTGCCAGCCATGCATTATATATATTACCAGAAGAAGCACGCAATATAGGGCGAGGATTATCTGAAGTTCTTCATCATTACCTTACTTTTCAGGTCATATAGCTCATCAAGTAATACTTTATTCTGCAAAAAAAAAATTATTTCTTTCCCATAAATCAAGGAAAAACCAGCAACAGAACTGTGATATATATATTTCAGCTAATGTTATAGAAAAATGTCTTAAAATTTCAGATACATCCTAATAGCAATTTATACAGTATAATTTATATGCTCTGAAGTTAAAAGCTTTCACTAAGACAATTTGAAACTAATACATCTTATTAAACTGAAGCAGTATCGGTATAACAGAAAAACATCTGAAGCTGCTGAACCTGAGCTTATATAATATACATGAAATGTTCAAGTTCTCTACCTTTCTTGTCCTGATATGCTTGAGGGATATGTCTATTTGGTTCTCAATTTGCTCAAGTTCCTTAATGCTAAGTGGGCCCAGATCCTCACCGAGAATATTTCTACGACATGAGAACGAGGACTCATAAGGTGGAGCGACATTGGAATACATATACACAGCAAGTAACCGTCCAGCCCAACGTCCGGAAACTACCTTTGTGAACTTTCAAGGTATTCAAGTCTGGTCTTCAGCTTCAGATATTGCTGGTAATTTATCTAGTTTCGACAACAAAAGAATGCATGGTACATGTCAGTTCGAGTGACATAATACTTGCTGTACGTGGGAAAGAGAAGCTAAAATGTACAGTCATGAACATGACAACAAACCATGTTGGCCAAAGAAACAAGACAGTTCAAACAAATGTCGTCCCATCAAATGGAAGCTAGGAAAGATTGAAAACAACAACAGACTGCAAGACAGTGCAGTGTTCAGCCTGGAGCTAGCCTTGGACAATCACCTGAATTTAATGTAGCTACGTGTTGATGTTTGCGGAACATGGCAATTAGTTATAATATCCTTTTTGTATTATTATTTCCATTTATTTTGGTTGTAAGCATTCCACCAGGCCTCACGCGTTAGAGACATCATGCATGGTTATTGTTCCATGACTGTATTGTATTGTTCTTTTTGCCTTAGCTACAGTCTTAATAATAGTTATAAACTTCATGGTATTGCTCTAGATAAATATTTTTGCATACTGAGTTTAATCAAATTCTCATTTTAATAGACAGGAAAAGGAACCCTTAGGCAACGACTACCAATATATGCCGCATAGAAAACAAAAGTATATACTTGTTATTAATCCTTTTATACAGGCATATCATTTAAACTTGAATGGAAATTTCTTTTCAATCACAAAGTATATTTATTTCGTTCTATGAAACTATAGACATTTAAAAGAGAACGTGTTCATCGCAAAAATAAAATAAAATAAAATAAAAGAGAACGTGTTGTCTACTCTCTTGTATAACTCTGCCTTTTGTTTTTGCAAAAACGGCACGCTACGGCTTTCGTTCAAGGAGAGGTATAACCTCTTTAATTATATTCAGGAAGGTGTTAAGAACTTGAGATGCTTACTTCATTTTCTGCTAGAGGGGTCGCTTCCTGTGAGTTGCAGTTGCAGGTGCGGTATCTCTCAAGTGTTTTGTACATGCTGTTGACATATAAAAGCGAAGGATCAATTTATATTGCTGGATATACGAAAAATGTAGAAAAGTTAACGGAAATGCACTTTGGCACATGGGAGCATATGCTCCTGCTACTGAAAAAACATTTCAAAATGTCAAAAAATTCCAAACAAAAATTTGGCGTGTACATCTCGATATTCTATATGGGCATGCCAAGTTTCACGGAAAACCAACAGTTTTTGTGCTTTGTGTAAAATAGACAAAAAAATGTCTAGTGAAAAGCCCTTTTTAACACCAAATTTTATCATTTTCACACGCAACAGAAAAATTATCCGTTTTTCACGAAACGACTTTGTGAGTATGTAGAATGTTGAGATGTGTGCCCAAAACATTTTACCAAAATTTTATGACATTTCAAAATACGTTTAAAACACATTTAAAAAACAGGAGCATATGCTCCTGTGCCAAAACGCCGCTCTCAAAAGCGAAGGCATTTATAATGATCCACAAAGCATAGGAAAATGTACAAAATTGAATTTTAGTATGTGTGCAACACTTCACTCACTGAGATGTAATACATCCTAGTAACATATAATGCATGGTAGGCGATGCCAAAGATAAGCTGGTGATGGCAGAGCTTCGTTGGGACAAAACAGGGCCACGATCCACCAAGTTTTGTAGCAAAACACTCTGCCTGAGAGAAACTGAGTTGTGAGGGAGAAAAACATGGGCTCTGCTCTAATATGGCCTGCCCATGCATTGCACAATAACTCCGCCGCTAAAGTGGGGCGGCCCCTACGCATGTACCGGGTTTTCCTATTCCTCCTTCCATAAGCAAGTCCCACACTAGGGTTCCCCCGCCTCTTGCCGGTGTCGTCAGCGATCTGCCTCGTCTCCTGTGGCCTTAGGGCCATGGAGGCGCGGCGGATCCCGGCCCTTGCTGATGGGAGGGCTCCTGCTCTATTTTAGTTTGTTTTTTTAGTTTGTGTAGCGATTGTGTCCTGCTCAGTAAGACGAGCCTGCGGTGGGTCCTTGAAGATGAAATAAGGTTCTACCCGCCTTAACCCTCATCCTGGGGCGCGTCTAGCATCATCGGGGGCGTGTAGAGGTGTGTCTCTGCCGGATCTCGCGGGAATCGATAGGTGTTTATCTTGGTGGATCTGAGAGAAATAGTTGTGCCTAGCCGAACTGCTATCCGATTAGCTCCTCAACTTTGAGGAGTCAAGCCCAAAAACATGCCAGCTCCCTCATTTTTGAGTGGCCACTAACGATTCTCAGCAAAAATTTGTCCCCTCCCAACTCCCGCCAGTGGCGCCTCACTTCCCTCCTCCGTTGTGCAATGTAGGCGCCACAGCTATAGGAGGCCCCAATCCTGACGGGAATAGGACCACAGGACACGTCCGCAACCCCGCTTGCCACTCCCACCGACGCTACGCCGGCGGAGTCGTTGCCACTGAAGTAGATGGCAGCCCCGCCGCCCACGCCAAGGATGCGGCTAGGCATGAAGAGCATGGTGCGGAACACTACGCCATCAACAGACGCTGGCGGCGAGGTCGTGTCGTCTGCGAAGACGACCGGTCACCCTTCGCTTGCTCTGGTAGATGGCAGGTGGGCGAGGAAGCCAACGGTGATGGACGAGGCCAGCAATGAGGCGACGGCGAAGAAGAAGGCGCCCACACCCACGTCTTCTCCCCGTCTAGCCCCCTAGGTCTATCTAGTCATCACCCACGACGTCGTTGGTTGTATAACGATGATTATCATTGTAATCTACATCATATGATGTGATTGGCTCCTTGGTCATGCATGTTTCGATATGAAGAAGTGGGTGGAGTCAAGGAAACACATACAATCGTGCCCAGTAGTGGGGTCAACTGTCGATGTTTGATTCACCACCACCTTATGATCAAACGGGGTACATGAAAATAGTATAGGTAGAGGGGGATTCCCAAAGATATATCATAGGACAAAATGGTGACACGGTAGTTTTACCCAAGTTTAGGCTCCCATTTGTGTAATAACCCTACATCCTACTTATAGATGCATGTTGTCAAATGGGAGATTACAATTTTTTTATTGAATCTATCGACCATGTCATGGAAATTGATGTTCTCGAGCGGGCAAGAACTTCTCGATTTGTACTTACTCTATCTTCTTTTTTTGCGGGATACTTACTTCATCTTTATTCATACGTAGGTCCTTATGTTCTCCATTCATAATTATGAAAAGAGCAAAGAGCCTTGGCTAATTTCTATGACGTTCAACAAATGAAGAAGGACCGGAGAATGTAGTTGGACAAACAATGAAGCAAAGATAGGATGCGTGAACTCAGCAACACAAACAAAGGCGCGAGATAAGAATGACATAAAAGATGATGGCTTTGAGTTATTTTGTATATGTTATGTTCCTATAACGTGCTATATATAATTCTATTGATATTTGAGTGTAAAATAAATATTATTGTCAATCAATGACGAATGAAGCTAATATAAGAATAAAAAGAACAACCAGATGGTTAGTAGGGCCAAATTTCACACAGCTGTCCCATGAAGTATTGAGGTGGGACAACCAACCACACTAAATCCTTTGGTAGATTGATCTTATTCTGGGCCGGCAGAGACCATCTATTCCAGGTCGTCAATCTATGGAAAGGCCAGGAATCAGCAACCGTTGGCACATTACACATATACACACCAATAATGGGCTTTCTAAGCTGACTAGATGTCCTATATATACTCTAGTAGTGTATGTGCTTTGCGTGTGGCTTAAATATTGTTTTTTTTGGACAAAGGGTGGATTTTATTTACTCAAAATGAAGCATCAAGAGGATATAAACACGATCAGTACACAGCCGACTTCTGCATAGCTAGGATGCACACAGCCGACACCAACACATACAAACAAGCCAGCAACTAGCAAAGTCATATAAGACCAAAGCTGTGCTTAGGCGGAAAAAAAAGCCCGGTAGCAATCAGATCTACGATCGGCAAACTACAACAATGACCATATCTACACCAATCATCTCATGACACCAAACAGACGATGAGGTTCTTCAACAGTGATGCCTTCAGAAAGGGTGCGACGCTCAAGCGCCGCCATCACAGGATCCGACCACCATGGCCAGAATCTAGGTTTTCACCATGAATAATCAGACCGAGTATATCCGAGCAATACCTTCAACAAGGTAATGGCGTAGACAAAACATCGTCATTGCCAAGTATGGCCAACTTAGGCAGACCTTGGCTATCACCCCGGAGCTCGAGTCTGGGTGCTCGAGTAGCACCACCATTGAAGTCACTCAAGTATTGTCGCTACCACTTTTCCGCGGTCCCAGCAGCTACATGCAATGTACGACCGCCGCCGCTGTACAACCATCCTCCATGGCAAGCCGTCATCCATAGTTTGCATCGCACCGCCGAAGTCAACCACCAGATCTGAAGAGATAAACCCTTCCAATGACCTTTCGGTGACCACATCCATCGTGGATCCATAGGGGTTGCTTCACCACCACCATCGTGGAGTCATGCAGCCACCACCGCCCGGCAGACCGGATCTAGATCACCAAGCCGTCTAGATCTGAATCAGAACAACCACGCCAGTTCGACCAAGGACGACACTAAGCTCCAGCTGCCCAACTATTAGATAAGACCGTCGTGCCGTCCACATGGCCACGAGTACCATAGCCGGATCTATCAGACACCCCGAACGCCAAAGCCTCGCAATGGCTGCAAGTTCAGCCATGGCTCCCCCAGACCCACATCGGCCTACCGCCACCATCGTGCTTTGCGTCGCCGCTACGCCGAAGCAACACTGCCCCGATCTGGCATCCCGTGGCCACGCTTCGGCAGCCGCCACCGCCGACGACACGCGGTTCGGCACCAACCTGATGTGGGATAACCATCCGCAAGTAGGCCGCCCCAAAGGCGAGACGAGTAGGTCCCACCGCCACCGGCTCCGCGCCCGGGCTTCGCCCGGTTGAAAGCATTGGCGATGGCGAGGCAAAGGCCAGAGTGGAGGGGGCGATAGGTGTGAGACCTGCCACCGCCGCCCGTATCGCCCATGGGAGGGAACGACTCGCAGGCCAGGTATTCTGGGGTAGTTCGGGTCAAATATTGTGGACGGAGGTAAATTATGATCTGTGCAACAAGTTAAAGCAACGGGCCCCAACTGTCAGGTTTTTCTAAACTGCCAAGTCTTAAATATTAAGAATATTCTTACAAATACAATGTCATGCACGATTCTCGTTGACTAGCAAAGGTACAAATGTTAATTAGTGCAGCTAGAGCTAGCGTAAGTAAGAATTTAGAAGTTTCATTGTCTCACTTCTCCAAAGATCTATTCACAATTTCTTGTTCACATATTTTAAATGGTACGTAGCTCGTGAACATTTTGCAGCATTTAATTAGGGGTTGAAGAGTCACTAATCCCTGTCAAAGTTTTTTGGGGTAGTCTTACTCTCAAAATTTTAAATTGGTTTTGTAACACCTATCAATCAATTGAGTGCCTAAAGGAACTCCCAAAAAATGTGGATCATGGCTCCACCATGGTGCATGCCATATGAGGAAAACACCCACAAAGAAGGAACGTACTTCAACTCATTGCGGTGAGATCAAAGTCGCCACCAGAATCAGCCAAGCAACTCGCATCTCTCACGATTTTCATTGACCATCAGCCACAACCCTAAGCGGCACGATCTGGTGGTTCTACAAATTGTCCTTTAACATGTTAATTTAGGTCCAACAACATCTAACATCAGTCCTCACACCATCCTCCTGATCACCTCCTCCAACAACATTTAACATGTTTGAGGTATGATGCCCTTGATCGACACGTGGCACATTATTAGTAACCCTCATTGCAAACATCCCAATGTTTTGCCATGTACATAACTCCTTTTTTGACAATAGACAACCCTACATATTACCTGAGCTCAATGTAAAGGGCGGGAACAAAAAAAAATCTCTAAGAACAGAAGCAACTCTAGCAAAATGACAAGTTCAAGGAGGTGCTCTATTTCCCCTCTTATTTGACCTAGTTGTTGATGCTTTAGCCATAATTATGGACAAAGCCAGAAAAAATGATTTTGTTAAAGTGGTTCTGGGAGAGTATAGAGAGGGGGGGTAAACATGTTGCAGTATATTGATGACACCATCTTCCTTCTCTCTGATCATGGGACTAGTGTAAAAAAATTAAAATTCATTTTATGTGCATTTGAACAAATGTCTGGTTTGAAACTCAATTTCCTGAAAAGTGAACTCTTTCTATTTGGAGAAGCCGCTGATAAGGCAAACACTTATAGGGAAATTTTTACTTGTCAATTGGGGAAAATGCCCATGAAATATTTGGGGATGCCTGTGAATAGAACTAGAATCAGAATGTAGATTGGTAACCTTATGAAAGCAAAATTGAGAAAAAATGTGCATGTTGGTAGGGGAGGCTGATGAATATTGCTGGGAGATTGGCTCTGGCACAATCTTCTCTAACTAGCTAGTATTCCTCTATTTATGATGTCCTTCTAGCCTATTGCTGGCAGGGAAAAAGATAAGAAAAAGTATCATTTAATGAAATGGTCTGAGGTTTGCCAACCTAAAAACAAGAGGGCCTGGGTCTGGTAAATCTGGAAATTATGAACAAAGCTATCCTTGCTAAATGGTTGTCGAAGCTAGAAACTGAAGAAGAGCTTCCGTAAAACCTCTTGAAACATGAAAACCTTCAAAATGACTATCTGTCTGGTTAAACTGGAAGCCGGATACTCCGAGTTCTGGGAAGCACTATTGTCTATTAAAGACTTGTTTTTCCAATTTACTAAAAAATATATGGGCATAATGTCAGGTTTTGGGAAGACTGGTGGGTTGATGACAAACCCCTCAAGCAGTCTTATTCCAGAATCAACAATTTGTGCTTCTCTAGAAACATTACACTTGCTGAGGTGATCAACAAAGGTTGGGAGCAGTTCCATTTTAGGAGAACCTTGTAGGGGGACACTTTGACATAGTGGAATGAAATTAAAACCCTCTGGGTCGATCTGACTCTAACTAAAGAGAAAGATAAACTTACTTGGGTTTCAAATGCCAATGGGTGATTTTTTTGTCAAATCTCTCTATGAGCAAGTGATACTAAGTAGTGTGAACTTTCCCTTCGAATTTGTGTGGAAAATTAATGTACCTCCCAAGATTAGAGTGTTTGTTTGGTTGATGGTCAGGAATATTGTGCCGACTAAAGATAACATACTAAAAGAGGCTGGGCTGGGGACTCTAAATGTGTTTTTTGTGGAAAGGATGAAACGGTTGATCATCTTCTCTTGCAATGTCCTTTTGCAAAATTTATGTCGTGTGTGATCGAAAACACCTTTAACCTGCCCCATATTCCTGCTAACATGAATGTGTTGTTGAATTCTTGGTTATCTTCACTTGGTAAAATTAGGAAAAGGAAAATCTATGTTGGGATTTTTGCTCTAATGTGGTCTATTTGGACTTGCAGAAATGATATGTGTTTTGAATGCAAGAGGATGATTGATCCTCTTGTGATTCTTTATAAATCCTGTAGGCTTATAGAACATGGTCTATTTTTCAGGTCTAGTTTATATGTTTAGGTCTAGTTCAATATCCGTAATTTTCTTTTCACAAATACGTACACGATCTGGTAGAACATACCTAGAAATACGATCCTCGTGAGAGAGTGGAATTAGTTAGTATATCCGTGTATACATTAAATTTCTCACATGCATGAAGATATATACAGTATAATGTACGTATTGTGCATGCATCAGTTCACATGCATGGGTGTAAAATACTACTCCAATCGGTATATTGCATGCAAGCTATATGGGTGGCTTGTTAATTTGTTGACATGACGTGTGATGAGAAACATCACTTCACATCCCTGGCGTACGGTTCGGCAGTCAGTGCAAGCAACAACGGGTAGTTCTACACGGGGGCTCAGTGAAGATAGATTAACTACCAGGAATCGAGCTGCTGCTACCCTCAATGGAACAGTAACTAATGGAACAGTAAAATAGATCCCAGATCTCACCACATCCGAAGCCAAGCTCTCCAGAATCCTAGAGTAAGCCAAGCCACAGATCTCACTGCAGTACGTGAACTGGATTTACCATTTTAGATGAGAAATATATGGATCTGATGAGCATATATGGGAGGAGATAGAGATCTTGTGAGTAGCATGCTCTAAATACGAAGGAATAAGGAGAAACTTGATGGACCGCTTTCTTGTTCTTGCCGATTATACCAAGGTAAGTAATTATGATAAGATGTACAGTACACGCAAGTGCTGGATATATAGCTGTCTGTCGCGAACTCAAGAAAACCTTAGGATTGATGTGGTAAACAGATCCGATGCTTAACACTATCTGCTTCAGTTGACCTTAATTTTCACAGCTGCAATGCTCCACAAAAAAGGGGCAGTCGTAAATTTTGTTGGAGAATATAGAAGGGTGTTTTGTCATGTTTCTTGGTTGACTGAACTGAAGGCAAGAAAATCAGAAGTTTGTTTGGCCAGATCTTGATGAATCCATTGATCTAGTAGACCAGAAGACGGGAAAAGATGATGAACAGATAGGGTCAAAACCGAGAGAGAGAGAGAGAGAGAGGGAGAGAGAGGGAGGGAGGGAGAGAGAGAGAGAAAGAAACAGAGAGTAAAGAAACGGCGGATCTGAATTAACCTAAACCGAATTGATTTGACCATGAAACCTGCGCGGAACTAAGTGAAAGAACACTCTAGAGGTGGCTGATCTATTATGCCGGAACAACGAGCGCTGATTTAGTTACGTACCATGAGGAGCTTGAGAACTCGAAGAGGCGGCCGCGGCCGGAGAAGATGATGAGGGCGATCTCAGCGTCGCAGAGCAGCGATAGCTCGTAGGCCTTCTTGAGCAGCCCATTCCGGCGCTTGGCGAACGTCACCTGCCGGCTTATCTTGTTCTCGATCCGCCTCATCTCCACCTTCCCCCGACCCATCTCCTTTCTCCCTCCTCCCTCCTCCCTTTCTTTCTTCCTCTCTCCGTGTTCTCTCCTGTTACTTTTTTGCCGCCAGCAGATGGATGTCTGATCGTATGCTTTGCTTGCACGGTGCTTAAGTCTCTCTCCCTCTCTCTAGAAATTCCTAGTTCCACCCAATCTCTCACCTATCAACTATCAATCACCAGATCACTAGCTCAGCCACCCGTTTGAGTCTCTCTCTCTCTCTGTGTACTGTAGCTCTGGGGAAGTTGGTGGGGGAGGGGGTGATTGATGACTTGATGTGAGGTTAGTTCGCAGTGACTCGGCCCCTCGCTGGAGACGCAACAGTGCCAACCCGGACCGGAATCCATCTCCACAGCGAGGTGGAGAACGGGCACGCTTATCTAGTTATCTGCGTATATGTACCAGCTCGGGGCAGTAAAGGTGGGCGCGCGTCAGACAGCAGACGTGGGAGATGGATGGGGGAAAAGACGGGTGGCACGTGTCGACGGCCCGCTGGAGGAAGGAGGCGAGTTCATTATGACATCGCTGCTAGTACCTTTCTAGGGCTTCGTAGGACTTCTCTTTCCTGTCAGCTCTCTGAACTATCTTTACTTTTTCAGCTCTCTGAACATCTTCAAATTTTCAGCTCTGTGAACTATCTTAAATTTTGCTCTGGCTCTTGCTCTCTTTTGCTGTGCGCTTCGTCAGGAACCCTTTTGCTTGTTTTTATCCTGGAAAATAAAAGGAAATGCTGGGCAGCCCCGTCACAGGCTCAAAGGTAGTGCTGGATTCCCGGCCGGCAGGTTTCCACTATTTCTGGGTCCTTGAGTTGTAGTACGAAGGAATCTAAATTAGTTTGAAAAGATAGAAATTAGGCCCCATTTGAACGTGGCAACTGTTATAAAAAATACGAGAATAGAAAAATGCATGGACTGAGATAAAATGTAACCTGAATGTCCTCCAGGAGAAACCCCCCCCCCCCCCCCCCCTCTCCTAAAAAAAACAATCGTTTGGATACAACACAGGAAAACACATGAATTTTAAACATAAGGAGAAGAAAATATGAGGTTAGTAAACTCAGGTTTGATTTCCTCCAAACTTCTATAGATCGCCCCATTCCATATGGAGTCCATATGAATCTTGGTGAACCACTCCTTTGTTTCGAATGGCATTGTAGTAATTTACCCTATAGGAATTCAATTCTCCACTCTAACATATTCCTTTGTTTTGGAGTTTTTTTCCTTTCTAGGCAGAGTTTCGGCCATATATTACTTTGCTCTTTGCCAACGTCATTCTTTGTCCGTGTGCTGTTGTTGGTTGTGTGCGTATCAGTCATGCAGAGACCGACTGTGCTCATTGTGTTTGTATGCCCTTGATGCTACATTTTAAGTCAATAAACCCACCTTTGGTCCCAAAAAAGGTTCACTATTTTATGACATATCAATTTCTTAATAATTTGTACAGATAGACAATTAAGTTCCTAGTCTCCTTCGTCTTCAATTGAACTACGGTCATCTGCATCCCTATTTGGAATAAGATGAACAACATTCACTAGTGTAGAACCGGGCTTTATCACCGGTTCGTAAGGCCCTTTAATGCCGGTTCTGCAACCGGCACTAACTGGTGGGGCACTAAAGGTCCTCCCCCCTTTAGTACCGGTTCAGCACGAACCGTCACTAAAGGGCCACCACGTGGCACGAGTCAGCGCCGGGGGCGGGGAGACCTTTCACTAGTGCAGAACCGGGCTTTAGCGCTGGTTCGTAAGGGCCTTTAGTGCCGGTTCTACAACCGGCACTAAAGAGTGGAGACTAAAGGCCCCCCCTTTACTACCGGTTCGGCACGAACCGGCGCTAAAGGGCCACCACGTGACACGAGCCAGGCTCGGGTGCTGGTAGACCATTAGTACCGGTTGGTAGCACCAACCGGTACTAAATGTTTGGGGGGGTTTTGGTTTTAATTTTTATTTTCCATTAATTTTGTGTTTTCCATTTAATTCTTTTTGTTTGCTAGTATTTTACGATACTACATATTGTACACGTTATGCATATATATAAATAGATTTTCTCGTAGAACCGATCATATATATATATATATATATATATATATATATATATATATATATATATATATATATATATATATATATATATATATATATATATATAATCGAATGTCTCACAACCACCATTAATTATTCACACATACACATGTATATATATATATATACAATTTCTCCTACATGTTGCCTTGGTGCCTTCGGAGCACGATGACAAGTGGTTCATGGGGGCGGTAGCGGGTAATAGTATTCTCCTTTGGGATCTATGACCTGGTCGAGCAAAAATCCCGATATTTCCTCTTGAAGTGCTAGTATGTGCTCCGTTGGTAGGAGCTGCTCCCGCACCTCTCTGAACTGTTAAGAAGGAGATCAATATGCATGTGTATTAGTTGTGTGACTAGATATCGATAATGGTGTAAAAATTTGTGAATAGTTTCTGACAAACGTACCCAGTCCTGTGTATCAGATCTGCTCCTTTCGGACGCCATCATGCGAATGTTCTCGCAAACGTAGAATGCACACAGATCAGTCCCCGGCGCCTGCTTCAGGGCCTTTACGAGAATTGAATTTAATCAGGTAATAATTAATCAAGCATGATAATTAATTAATGGTATTGAAACAAGAATTAAAGAGATGTTAGCTAGCTAGCTAGTACTACTTAATTACTTACCTTGGGTCGATACCAAAATAGCTTTTCTCGCCATTTTCCTGGAGTCACCTTGATGAACTTTGCCCAAGCCCTGCCCACCGGCAAAGAAAATTAATAAAGGGGTTATTAAATAGTTCATATCAGGAAATGACGAACTAAATAGGCCAAGATATAGTTAATAATGATTGAAATTACCTGTTGACTATCCCCTCTAAGCGGAGACATGGGCTCGATATCGAGGAGTTGTCCAACAGTGATCTTGAGCATTTCAGCCTGCATTATATGATCCTCGGTTATTACCACATTGCCCAGCTGGGGAACGTAAACGGTTTGCCCACAATAATATTGGGCGCGCGTACTCTCATGTGTTGTTGGCACAACAAGCGGGGGGATCGATTGCGCCGCCTATTCTCCCAGCTGGGGAACGGTTTTCCCGCATTTTTTGACAGCTGCTTGTTGGCTCGAGCTCGAGCTTGCTTCTTTCTGTAGTCGTGCTCGATGTGCCTTCCTAATTTGGTGCTCATAGTCTGAGTCAACAGGCTTGGGAGCTGGTGTTCTAGCCATACGAATGAAGTGGTCAATCTTTTCCTCAGGCACTTTCTCCCTCGGCGGCGGTGCCGGTTCCGGTCCAAAATGGGTGTCCACTTGGGCCTTCACTATGGCATCGTTTTGCTCCTCGGTCATGTCGTAAGGCCTCTGAGGAAGAGGAGCGAGGCTTGGACCATATTTATATCGCTTGTCTCCGCATGTACTTCCTGTACTACCTCGACTCGTACCGCTACGCACCATAGCTGCGGCGTGTCTCTTCTGCGATTGCTGAGGCGGCGGAGACGTCTGACGTGGCTGAGTTGGAGCAGGAGGAGTGGCATGACGCTGTGCCGGACTTGAAGCAGGAGGTGTGGCCTGACACGGTGTCGGACTTGAAACAGGAGGAGTGGCCTGATGTTGTGCCGGACTTGAAGCAGGAGTCTGCTCATGCGTTCGTGGACTTGGAGGAGCGGGAGTCTGCTGACATGGTGGCGGACTTCGAGGAGGAGTCAGCTCACGCGTTCGTGGACTTGGAGGAGCGGGAGGCTACTGACTCGGTGGCGGACTTCGAGGAGGAGTCGGCAGACGTGGTGTCGGTGGATTTCGAAAGACGATGCAATCCTTTCTCCATAGGATGATACGATGTATGGCCTCTCCCAGTGTGTGCTCATCGTCACCTCCAGGAATGTCAAGCTGTAGCCTCGAATATGGGTCCACCACCTCATCAACCAAGACACGAGCATAGCCCGCTGGAATCAGGGTGCAATGGAAGGTTGCTTCGGGGGTAATTGTAAAAGCAACGGTGTCTGCTACCTTCATGGATATGTTCTTCATTTTGAAGTGTAGCTCACAGTTAGTGTTTTCTATGATGTCATCCACAGGGTATGTATCCAGCAGTGCGTCGCCCGGGGCGGAACCAACGCTGCTTCTCGGCATGGATGGGACGGTGCTATCCAATACTGGACGGTCATCTGCTTGCTGCTGCCGCTGCTGAGACCCCCTTTCCTGGCTAAGTGAGTCGATCAGCTGCTGCTCCTGCTGGAATTTGAGTGCCAAGTCCGCGTGCCTTGCTTCTAGGCCTTGAAGGCGTTCTGCATCCTGCTTCCTCTGCTCCTCCTCCAGCTTCCTCTTCTTCTCCTCCTCCATCTTCTTTCTTGCACGGGTCCTGTAGTCGTCGTTCCATTCCGAAAAGCCCTCATACTAGGGAATAACGCCCTTGCATCGTGTTCTTCCCGGGTGTTCAGGATTTCCCAGGGCGCAAGTAAGCTTGTCGTTCTCTCTGTTGGGTGTGAACACCCCCTTTCGAGCATCTTCTATTGCGTCAAGTAACTTTTGTTCGGCTCCTTTTAGACTTGCCTTCTTTGAAACCATGCCTGTCTTCGGGTCCAACGCCCCCCATGCGCATAGAACCAAGTTCTGCACCTGGGGGGCCAGCTCCTAGTAACTGGAGTGACCCCTGCATCCTCCATCTCTTGCTCAGACTTATCCCACTTAGGCATTGCCACCGCGTAGCCACCTGGGCCCAGCCTATGGAACTGCGTCTTTTTTGCGGCATTGGCCTTGTTTTTTCTCAACCGTTCCTTAGATAATTCTGATTCCTTGAATTTCACGAAAGCGGGCCAGTGTTCTCTTTGCTTCTCCAGTGTTCCCTTGAATTCTGGAGTCTTCCTTTCTGCAGCAAGGTAGTTGGCCCATACAGTTTTCTTGTGGGTGTTGAATGCAATTGCCATCTTCTTAAAAGCAGCGTCCTTGACTTTCTGCACATCTGCATCAGTGAAATAATCTGGTAGGGTGAAATGTTCCATCAGAGATTCCCAAAGATTTTGTTTTGCTCTGTCGTCGACCCAAGTAACATCTGGACGTTTAGTTTTTGGATCTTTCCATTCTTGAATGGAGATCGGGAGTTGGTCCTTCACAAGAACTCCGCACTGATGAGTCCACTTGTTCGCAATGTTCTTAGGCGTGAGGGGTTCGCCATTAGCTTTGATGGAGTTGATGTTGTACTTTACACCCTCCTTCAACTTTTTGCTCGGGGCTCACTTTGTCCTGCTGTCTGTAGAAGCAGATTTGCTAGATCCGGAGGGCTGAAAGAAGAAAGATCGATTCGTTAATATATCTTCAAATAAAAAAACATGTGATGATCACCAGATGCCTGCTTATATAAATATACCTCGCCGGTAGTCTTTGTTATTTCAAGATCAACATTGTCTGTGTCATCATAAACATTGTCTGCGTCATCATAATCATAATCATAGTTCATGACTTCATCAGCTCGGTCGTCGAGATCGAATATCTTATCATCACACTCCCCGGTATTGTTCAGATATTGGGAGCCGTCTTCTGCTTCATTCAGATCATCTAGCCTGCGAGGGCTGCGTATGATCTCGAACAATTCCTCTTCTCTCTCTCTGTCGGTATTGTCCGCCATAGCTTTTACTTAACTAATACAGAAGAAATATAAAACAATTTAGTATTCAAATTACAATGCATGGATGCAATCAATAAGGAAAAACTGAATCATATAGTACATAATATGCACAAGATCGTATAGTTCGTTTGCTAAGAGCTTTTCCAACGTCAAGTATCGCTTCCTTAGACCATGAGATTGTGCAACTCCTGGATACCGTAGGAGTGCTTTGGGTGTACCAAACGTCACAACGTAACTGGGTGACTATAAAGGTGCACTACGGGTATCTCCGAAAGTGTCTGTTGGGTTGACACGGATCGAGACTGGGATTTGTCACTCAGTATGACGGAGAGGTATCTCTGGGCCCACTCGGTAATGCATCATCATGATGAGCTCAATGTGACTAAGGAGTTAGCCACGGGATCATGCATTACGGTACGAGTAAAGTGACTTGCCGGTAACGAGATTGAACAAGGTATTGGGATACCGACGATCGAATCTCGGGCAAGTAACGTACCGATTGACAAAGGGAATTGTATACGGGATTGATTGAATCCTTGACATCGTGGTTCATCCGATGAGATCATCGTGTAACATGTAGGAGCCAACATGGGTATCCAGATCCCGCTGTTGGTTATTGACCGGAGAGGCGTCTCGGTCATGTCTGCATGTCTCCCGAACCCGTAGGGTCTACACACTTAAGGTTCGGTGACGCTAGGCTTGTAGAGATATTAGTATGCGGAAACCCGAAAGGTGTTTGGAGTCCCGGATGAGATCCCGGACGTCACGAGGAGTTCTGGAATGGTCCGGAGGTAAAGAATTATATATAGGAAGTCCAGTTTCGGCCACCGGGAAAGTTTCGGGGGTTATCGGTATTGTACCGGGACCACCGAAAGGGTCCCGGGGGACCACCGGGTGGGGCCACCTATCCCGGAAGGCCCCATGGGATGAAGTGGGAGGGGAACCAGCCCCTAGTGGGCTGGGGCGCCCCCCTTGGGCCTCCCCCTGCGCCTAGGGTTGGAAACCCTAGGGGTGGGGGCGCCCCACTTGGCTTGGGGGGCAAGCCACCCCCCTTGGCCGCCGCCCCCCCTCAGATGGGATCTCCAGGGGGCCGGCGCCCCCCAGGACCCCTATATATAGTGGGGGGAGCGAGGGCAGCAGTACCCTAGCCCCTGGCGCCTCCCTCTCCCTCCCGTGACACCTCGCCCTCCCGCTTGCGCTTGGCGAAGCCCTGCCGGGATCCCCGCTACTTCCACCACCACGCCGTCGTGGTGCTGGATCTCCATCAACCTCTCCTTCCCCCTTGCTGGATCAAGAAGGAGGAGACGTCGCTGCTCCGTACGTGTGTTGAACACGGAGGTGCCATCCGTTCGGCGCTCGGTCATCGGTGATTTGGATCACGACGAGTACGACTCCATCAACCCTGTTCACTTGAACGCTTCCACTCGCGATCTACAAGGGTATGTAGATGCACTCCTTCCTTCTCGTTGCCAGTAAACTCCATAGATGGATCTTGGTGATGCGTAGAAAATTTTAAAATTCTGCAACGATCCCCAACAGTGGTATCAGAGCCAGGTTTATGCGTAGTTACTATGCACGAGTAGAACACAAAGCAGTTGTGGGCGTAGATGTTGTCAATATTTTTTGGCACTACTAGTCTTGTCTTGTTTCGGCGGTATTGTGGGATGAAGCGGGCCGGACAGACCTTACACGTACGCTTACGTGAGACAGGTTCCACCGACTGACATGCACTAGTTGCATAAGGTGGCTAGCGGGTGTCTGTCTCTCCCACTTTAGTCGGAACGGATTCGATGAAAAGGGTCCTTATGAAGGGTAAATAGAAATTGGCATATCACGTTGTGGTTTTACGTAGGTAAGAAACGTTCTTGCTAGAAACCTATAGAAGCCACGTACAAAACTTGCAACAACAATTAGAGGACGTCTAACTTGTTTTTGCAGCATGTGCCTTGTGATGTGATATGGCCAAAAGGATGTGATGAATGAGATATATGTGATGTATGAGATTGATCATGTTCTTGTAATAGGAATCACGACTTGCATGTCGATGAGTATGACAACCGGCAGGAGCCATAGGAGTTGTCTTTATTTTTTTGTATGACCTGCGTGTCATTGAATAACGCCATGTAAATTACTTTACTTTATTGCTAAACACGTTAGCCATAGAAGTAGAAGTAATCGTTGGCGTGACAACTTCATGAAGACACGATGATGGAGATCATGGTGTCATGCCGGTGACGAAGATGATCATGGCGCCCCGAAGATGGAGATCAAAGGAGCAAAATGATATTGGCCATATCATGTCACTATTTGATTGCATGTAATGTTTATCATGTTTTACATCTTATTTGCTTAGAACAACGGTAGTAAGTAAGATGATCCCTTATAATAATTTCAAGAAAGTGTTCCCCTAACTGTGCACCGTTGCGAAGGTTCGTTGTTTCGAAGCACCACGTGATGATCGGGTGTGATAGATTCTAACGTTCACATACAATGGGTGTTGACGAGCCTAGCATGTACAGACATGGCCTCGGAACACACGCAATACACTTAGGTTGACTTGACGAGCCTAGCATGTACAGACATGGCCTTGGAACACGGAAGACCGAAAGGTCGAGCATGAGTCGTATAGAAGATACGATCAACATGGAGATGTTCACCGATCTTGACTAGTCCGTCTCACGTGATGATCGGACACGGCCTAGTTGACTCGGATCATGTTTCACTTAGATGACTAGAGGGATGTCTATCTGAGTGGGAGTTCATTGAATAATTTGATTAGATGAACTTAATTATCATGAACTTAGTCTAAAATCTTTACAATATGTCTTGTAGATCAAATGACCCACGTTGCCCTCAACTTCAACGCGTTCCTAGAGAAAACCAAGCTGAAAGATGATGGCAGCAACTATACGGACTGGGTCCGGAACCTGAGGATCATCCTCATAGCTGCCAAGAAAGATTATGTCCTAGAAGCACCGCTAGGTGAAGCACCCATCCCAGAGAACCAAGACATTATGAACGCTTGGCAATCACGTGCTGATGATTACTCCCTCGTTCAGTGCGGCATGCTTTAAAGCTTAGAACCAGGGCTCCAAAAGCGTTTTGAGAAACATGGAGCATATGAGATGTTCGAAGAGATGAAAATGGTTTTCCAAGCTCATGCCCGGGTCGAGAGATATGAAGTCTCCGACAACTTCTTCAGTTGTAAAATGGAGGAAAATAGTTCTGTCAGTGAGCACATACTCAAAATGTCTGGGTTACACAACCGCTTGTCTCAGCTGGGAGTTAATCTCTCGGATGACGCGGTCATTGACAGAATCCTTCAGTCGCTTCCACCAAGCTACAAGAGCTTTGTGATGAACTTCAATATGCAGGGGATGGAAAAGACCATTCCTGAGGTATATTCAATGTTGAAATCAGTGGAGGTGGAGATCAAAAAGGAACATCAAGTGTTGATGGTGAATAAAACCACTAAGTTCAAGAAAGGCAAGGGTAAGAAGAACTTCAAGAAGGACGGCAAGGGAGTTGCCGCGCCCGGTAAGCCAATTGCCGGGAAGAAGTCAAAGAATGGACCCAAGCCTGAGACTGAGTGCTTTTATTGCAAGGGAAGTGGTCACTGGAAGCGGAACTGCCCCAAATACTTAGCGGACAAGAAGGCCGGCAACACCAAAGGTATATGTGATATACATGTAATTGATGTGTACCTTACCAGTACTCGTAGTAGCTCCTGGGTATTTGATACCGGTGCGGTTGCTCATATTTGTAACTCAAAACAGGAGCTGCGGAATAAGCGGAGACTGGCGAAGGACGAGGTGACGATGCGCGTCGGGTATGGTTCCAAGGTCGATATGATCGCTGTCGGCACGCTACCTCTGCATTTACCTACGGGATTAGTTTTAAACCTCAATAATTGTTATTTAGTGCCAGCTTTGAGCATGAACATTGTATCTGGATCTCGTTTAATGCGAGATGGCTACTCATTTAAATCTGAGAATAATGGTTGTTCTATTTATATGAGAGATATGTTTTATGGTCATGCCCCGCTGGTCAATGGTTTATTCTGAATGAATCTCGAACATGATGTTACACATATTCAGAGTGTGAATACCAAAAGATGTAAAGTTGATAACGATAGTCCCACATACTTGTGGCACTGCCGCCTTGGTCACATTGGTGTCAAGCGCATGAAGAAGCTCCATGCAGATGGACTTTTGGAGTCTCTTGATTACGAATCATTTGACACGTGCGAACCATGCCTCATGGGTAAGATGACCAAGACTCCGTTCTCCGGAACGATGGAGCAAGCAACCAACTTATTGGAAATCATACATACTGATGTGTGCGGTCCAATGAGTGTTGAGGCTCGCGGTGGCTATCATTATGTTCTCACTCTCATTGATGACTTAAGTAGATATGGGTATGTCTACCTAATGAAACACAAGTCTGAAACCTTTGAAAAGTTCAAGGAATTTCAGAGTGAGGTTGAGAATCAACGTGACAGGAAAATAAAGTTCCTACAATCAGATCGTGGAGGGGAATATTGAAGTCACGAATTTGGCACACACTTAAGGAAATGTGGAATAATTTCACAACTCACGCCGCCTGGAACACCTCAGCGAAATGGTGTGTCCGAACGTCGTAATCGCACTCTATTGGATATGGTGCGATCTATGATGTCTCTTACTGATCTACCGCTCTCATTTTGGGGCTATGCTTTAGAGACTGCCACATTCACTTTAAATAGGGCTCCGCCGAAATCCGTTGAGACGACAACGTATGAATTATGGTTTGGGAAGAAACCTAAGCTGTCGTTTCTAAAAGTTTGGGGATGCGATGCTTATGTCAAGAAACTTCAACCTGAAAAGCTCAAACCCAAGTCGGAAAAATGCGTCTTCATAGGATACCCTAAGGAAACCATTGGGTATACCTTCTACCTCAGATCCGAAGGCAAGATCTTTGTTGCCAAGAACGGGTCCTTTCTGGAGAAAGTGTTTCTCTCGAAAGAAGTGAGTGGGAGGAAAGTGGAACTTCATGAGACGATAGTCACCCCTTCCGAACCGGAAAGTAGCGCAGCGCGGGAAGATGTTCCTGTGGTGCCTACACCGACTGGGGAGGAAGTTAATGATGATGATCATGAATCTTCGGATCAAGTTACTGCTGAACTTCGTAGGTCCACAAGGACACGTTCCGCACCAGAGTGGTACGGCAACCCTGTCCTAGAAATCATGTTGTTAGACAACGGTGAACCTTCGAACTATGAAGAAGCGATGGCGGGCCCGGATTCCAACAAATGGCTTGAAGCCATGCAATCCGAGATAGGATCCATGTATGAAAACAAAGTGTGAACTTTGATAGACTTGCCCGATGATCGGCGAGCGATAGAAAACAAATGGATCTTTAAGAAGAAGACGGACGCGGATGGCATCTATAAAGCTCGACTTGTCGCTAAGGGTTATCGACAAGTTCAAGGGGTTGACTACGATGAGACTTTCTCACCCGTAGCGAAGCTAAAGTCCGTCCGAATCATGTTAGCAATTGCCGCATACTATGATTATGAGATATGGCAGATGGACGTCAAAACGGCATTCCTTAACGGCTTTCTTAAGGAAGAATTGTATATGATGAAGCCGGAAGGTTTTGTCGATCCTAAGAATGCTAACAAGGTATGCAAGCTCCAGCGCTCGATCTATGGGCTGGTGCAAGCATCTCGGAGTTGGAACATTCGATTTGATGAGATGATCAAAGCGTTTGGGTTTACATAGACTTATGGAGAAGCCTGTGTTTACAAGAAAGTGAGTGGGAGCTCTGTAGCATTTCTCATATTATATGTGGATGACATACTATTGATGGGAAATGATATAGAATTCTTGGAAAGTATAAAGGCCTACTTGAATAAGTGTTTTTCAATGAAGGACCTTGGAGAAGCTGCTTATATATTAGGCATCAAGATCTATAGAGATAGATCAAGACGCCTCATTGGTCTTTCACAGAGTACGTACCTTGACAAGATATTGAAGAAGTTCAATATGGATCAGTCCAAGAAGGGGTTCTTGCCTGTATTGCAAGGTGTGCAATTGAGCACGGCTCAATGCCCGACCACGGCAGAAGATAGAGAAAAGATGAGTGTCATCCCCTATGCCTCGGCCATAGGGTCTATTATGTATGCCATGCTGTGTACCAGACCTGATGTAAACCTTGCCGTAAGTTTGGTAGGAAGGTACCAAAGTAATCCCGGCATGGAACACTGGACAGCGGTCAAGAATATCCTGAAGTACCTGAAAAGGACTAAGGATATGTTTCTCGTATATGGAGGTGACGAAGAGCTCGTCGTAAAGGGTTACGTCGACGCTAGCTTCGACACAGATCTGGATGACTCGAAGTCACAAACCGGATACGTGTATATTTTGAATGGAGGGGCAGTAAGCTGGTGCAGTTGCAAGCAAAGCGTCGTGGCGGGATCTACATGTGAAGCGGAGTACATGGCGGCCTCAGAGGCAGCGCAAGAAGCAATCTGGATGAAGGAGTTCATTACTGACCTAGGGGTGATTCCCAATGCGTCGGGCCCGATGACTCTCTTCTGTGACAACACTGGAGCTATTGCCCTTGCCAAGGAGCCCAGGTTTCACAGGAAGACCAGGCATATCAAGCGTCGCTTCAACTCCATTCGTGAAAGTGTTCAGAATGGAGACATAGATATTTGTAAAGTACATACGGACCTGAATGTAGCAGATCCGTTGACTAAACCTCTCCCTAGAGCAAAACATGATCAACACCAGAACTCTATGGGTGTTCGATTCATCACAATGTAACTAGATTATTGACTCTAGTGCAAGTGGGAGACTGTTGGAAATATGCCCTAGAGGCAATAATAAAATGGTTATTATTATATTTCCTTGTTCATGATAATTGTCTATTGTTCATGCTATAATTGTGTTATCCGGAAATCGTAATACATGTGTGAATACATAGACCACAACATGTCCCTAGTGAGCCTCTAGTTGACTAGCTCGTTGATCAACAGATAGTCATGGTTTCCTGACTATGGACATTGGATGTCATTGATAACGGGATCACATCATTAGGAGAATGATGTGATGGACAAGACCCAATCCTAAGCATAGCACAAAAGATCGTGTAGTTCGTTTGCTAGAGCTTTTCCAATGTCAAGTATCATTTCCTTAGACCATGAGATCGTGCAACTCCCGGATACCGTAGGAGTGCTTTGGGTGTACCAAACGTCACAACGTAACTGGGTGACTATAAAGGTGCACTACGGGTATCTCCGAAAGTGTCTGTTGGGTTGGCACGGATCGAGACTGGGATTTGTCACTCCGTATGACGGAGAGGTATCTCTGGGCCCACTCGGTAATGCATCATCATGATGAGCTCAATGTGACTAAGGAGTTCGCCACGGGATCATGCATTATGGTACGAGTAAAGTGACTTGCCGGTAACGAGATTGAACAAGGTATTGGGATACCGACGATCGAATCTCGGGCAAGTAACGTACCGATTGACAAAGGGAATTGTACACGGGATTGATTGAATCCTCGACATCATGGTTCATCCGATGAGATCATCGTGTAACATGTAGGAGCCAATATGGGTATCCAGATCCCGCTGTTGGTTATTGACCGGAGAGGCGTCTCGGTCATGTCTGCATGTCTCCCGAACCCGTAGGGTCTACACACTTAAGGTTCGGTGACGCTAGGCTTGTAGAGATATTAGTATGCGGAAACCCGAAAGTATTTCGGAGTCCCGGATGAGATCCTGGACGTCACGACGAGTTCCGGAATGGTCCGGAGGTAAAGAATTATATATAAGAAGTCCAGTTTCGGCCACCGGGAAAGTTTTGGGGGTTATCGGTATTGTACCGGGACCACCGGAAGGGTCCCGGGGGTCCATCGGGTGGGGCCACCTGTCCCGGAGGGCCCCATGGGCTGAAGTGGGAGGGGAACCAGCCCCTTGTGGGCTGGGGCGCCCCCCTTGGGCCTCCCCCTGCGCCTAGGGTTGGAAACCCTAGGGGTGGGGGGCGCCCCACTTGGCTTGGGGGCAAGCCACCCCCCTTGGCCGCCACCCCCCTCAGATGGGATCCCCAGGGGGCCGGCGCCCCCCCAGGACCCCTATATATAGTGAGGGGGAGGGAGGGCAGCAGTACCCTAGCCCCTGGCGCCTCCCTCTCCCTCCCGTGACACCTCTCCCTCCCGCTTGCGCTTGGCGAAGCCCTGCCGGGATCCCCGCTACTTCCACCACCACGCCGTCGTACTGCTGGATCTCCATCAACCTCTCCTTCCCCCTTGCTGGATCAAGAAGGAGGAGACGTCGCTGCTCCGTACGTGTGTTGAACGCGGAGGTGCCGTCCGTTCGGCGCTCGGTCATCGGTGATTTGGATCACGACGAGTACGACTCCATCAACCCCGTTCACTTGAACGCTTCCGCTCGCGATCTACAAGGGTATGTAGATGCACTCCTTCCTTCTCGTTGCTAGTAAACTCCATAGATGGATCTTGGTGATGCGTAGAAAATTTTAAAATTCTGCAACGATCCCCAACAAATGCCACCAAAGGAGATCAGGGTCGACGACGGGACCCGAGGCCTGGTTCCTCACCAAGCGGCCCGCCCCTCCAGGTAGCACCTCCGAGTGCCAGCCCGGTGGAGCCCAGTCCCGGACACGTCGTCGCGAACGGGTCATCGGCGAGGATGCGGGCCGGGCATCGTCGAGTACAAATACTATATGCCCGCAAAAAGTAATTTTTTTAAATGATTGGATTGTGATAACTAAAATTCTATATGCAAATTCTAACAATTTGACATTAATCTAATTCATCTAGCTAAAACTAATTCTAAAATTTCTAACATTTCTATATATATAACTAACATTTCTAATATTTCTATAACTAAAAAACAGAAAAATTGCTAATATTTATATAACTAAAAAACAGAAAAATTTATAACATTTCTATATAACTATCATTTCTATAACTAAAAAACAGAAAAATTTCTAACATTTCTATAGATATTTCTATAACTAAAAAACAGAAAAAATTCTATAACTAAAATTTATAACTAAAAAACAATGTGTGTGTGTGTGTGTGGACATGGCGGCCGGGGCAGGAGCTCACCGGCGAGGCGCGGCGACGGGGGGCGGCGACGGGGACAGAGACGGGCGGTGACGACGGGGATGGGAACGGGGCGGCGACGACGGGGGGGGGGGGGCGGCGACGGGGACGGGGACGGCCGGGGCGGCGACGGCGACGGCGACGGCGACGAGGGGCGGCGGCGACGGGGCCGAGGAGAAAGAAGCAGAGGGAGAGATGAGAAACTGAATTTTTTTTTGAAGTGTTTTCTTATATAAAACACCCCTTTAGTACCGGTTGGAGGCACAAACCGGTACTAAAGGTCTTTTTTGGCCAGGCGAAGCGGCGGGAAGCGCACCCCCTTTAGTATCGGGTGGTGGCACCAACCAGTACCAAAGACCCCCCTTTAGTACCGGTTGGAGCCACGACCCAGTACTAAAGGGGGTGCGCTGCCAGGCGAGGGGCGCAGAAGTTTAGTCCCACCTCGCTAGTTGAGGAGCGCCAAGACCAGTTTATAAGCCCCGGCGCGGGCACTGCATTGAGCTCCTCTCAAAAGCAGGCCTTCTGGGCCTACCTCTCCTACTCTGCCTGTGGGCCTACTGGGCTTGCGGGCCTGCATCCTGGCCCAACTACAGGTTGGGTTTCTAGTCATATGCAGGCCGCTCTGGCCCAGTAGGTGGGCTTTTTTATTTTCTTATTTTTTTGCTTTATTTATTTTTGGTTTATTTTTTTGAGTTGTTTTTTGCTGTATTTAGAGTTTCTTTGTGAATATTTTTGCTTTAGGTAGAAAAAATTACAAACTTTCGGTTAGTGCCGGTAGTTTTCAAATTTGAATAGTTTAAATTTTGAATTATTTTAAATCTGTGTGAATCACTAGTTTGTGAATAACTTAACTTTGAAAATAGATTTTTCAGTGATTCTTTTTTCTTATGTTTAATATTAGTGTGTTTTATCATTATATTCAATTTGGTAATGCTTAGGTTATTTAAAAAATGAAATGTCTTTGTAACAGATGAGTTTTCGTCCGAAACACTGATACTTCGAAAGAGATTGTCCATTTTGTACATGAAGTGCATCCAGTTTTTGCGGTAACCCTCTCAACTTTTTTGCACATGCTATGTGGATGAAATTATGATACCATGCCAACTTTCAACCTTTTCTGAGTTCCTTTGAAATGCTTTTCAATTTCAGGGTCATTTAGCTGAAAAAATCAGTAAATGCATGAAAGAATTTGTTTGCACATAAAATTTCTTCGCGTTTCAAATGCCAAAACACATAACAACCCTAACTATTACAGAGATTCCCTCCTGGGTGTGAAACACAGAAGAAAGTGATGATAGTGAAGCCGATCACATCCCAGATCTTTGGGTGTGAAACTTTTTCTTCGCGTGTGTCCCTTTGCGCCGTAGCCATGGAAAATCTTCATCATTTAACTGGATGCTCGGGTCAATATTCACTGTGAATGGAGCAATTTCATCAAACTTTTCATAATCTTCTGACATGTCTGTCTTGTCATCCACTCCCACGATGTTTCTCTTCCCAGAAAGAACTATGTGGCGCTTTGGCTCATCGTATGATGCATTAGCTTCCTTATCTTTTCTTTTTCTCGGCTTGGTAGACATGTCCTTCACATAGAAAACCTGTGCCACATCATTGGCTAGGACGAATGGTTCGTCTGCATACGCAAGATTGTTGAGATCCACTGTTGTCATTCCGTACTGCGGGTCTTCCGTTACCCCGCCTCGTGTCATATTGACCCATTTGCACCGAAACAAAGGGACCTTCAAACCACGTCCATAGTCAAGTTCCCATATGTCCTCTATGTAACCATAATATGTTTCCTTTCCCGTCTTGGTTGTTGCATCAAAGCGGACACCACTGTTTTGGTTGGTGCTCTTCTTATCTTGGGCGATCGTGTAAAATGTATTACCATTTATCTCGTACCCTTTGAAAGTCATTATATTCGAAGATGGTAACTGGGACAGCGAGTACAGGTCATCTTCAATAGAGGCGTCATGCATGGTACGTGTCTGCAACCAGCCGGCGAAACTCCTGGTTTGTTCACGTGTAATCCAGTCATCAGACCGCTCCGGGTGTTTGGAGCGTAGAAAATTCTTGTGTTCGTCCATATACGGAGCCACCAAGGCGGAATTCTGTAGAACTGTGTAGTGTGCTTCAGTGAGAGAATGTCCGTCCATACATATTAGTTGATTCCCTCCTAGCGTGCCTTTTCCCTCCAGTCTGCCCTTATGCCGCGATTCAGGAACACCAATCGGCTTAAGGTCAGGAATAAAGTCAATACAAAACTCAATGACCTCCTCATTGTGATGGCCCTTGGAGATGCTTCCTTCTGGCCTAGCACGGTTATGAACATATTTCTTTAAGACTCCCATGAACCTCTCAAAGGGGAACATATTGTGTAGAAATACAGGACCCAAAACGTTAATCTCTTCGCATAGGTGAACTAGGACGTGCGTCATGATGTTGAAGAAGGATGGTGGGAACACCAACTCGAAACTGACAAGACATTGCACCAAATCATTCTCTAACCTTGGTATGATTTCTGGATCGATTACCTTCTGAGAGATTGCATTGAGGAATGCACATAGCTTCACAATGGCTAATCGAACGTTATCCGGTAGAAGCCCCCTCAATGCAACCGGAAGCAGTTGCGTCATAATCACGTGGCAGTCATGAGACTTTAGGTTCTGGAACTTTTTCTCTGCCATGTTTATTATTCCCTTTATATTCGACGAGAAGCCAGACGGTACCTTAATACTGAGCAGGCATTCAAAGAAGATTTCCTTCTCTTCTTTGGTAAGAGCGTAGCTGGCATGACCCTGATGTATGCCGTCTTTTCCGTGCATACGTTGCTGGTCCTCCCGTGCCTCAGGTGTATCTTTTGTCTTCCCATACACGCCCAAGAAGCCAAGCAGGGTCACGCAAAGATTCTTCGTCACGTGCATCACGTCGATTGCGGAGCGGACCTCTAGGTCTTTCCAATAGGGCAGGTCCCAAAATATAGATTTCTTCTTCCACATGGGTGCGCGTCCGTCAGCGTCATTCGGAACAGGTTGTCCGCCAGGACCCTTTCCAAAGACTACCTTCAAATCCTTGACCATATCATGTACATCAGCACCAGTACGGTGGCGAGGCTTCGTCCGGTGATCCGCCTCACCTTTGAAATGCTTGCCTTTCTTTCTTACGGGATGCCTGCTCGGAAGAAATCGACGATGTCCCAGGTACACATTCTTCCTACAATTGTCCAAATATATACTGTCGGTATCATCCAAACAGTGCGTGCATGCGCGGTATCCCTTGTTTGTCTGTCCTGAAAGGTTACTGAGAGCAGGCCAATCATTGATGGTCACGAACAGCAACGCCTTTAGGTCAAATTCTTCCCCCATGTGCTCATCCCACGCACGTACACCTGTTCCATTCCACAGCTGTAAGAGTTCTTCAACTAATGGCCTTAGGTACACATCAATGTCGTTGCCGGGTTGCTTAGGGCCTTGGATGAGCACTGGCATCATAATGAACTTCCGCTTCATGCACAACCAAGGAGGAAGGTTATACAAACATAGAGTCACAGGCCAGGTGCTATGGTTGCTGCTCTGCTCCCCAAAAGGATTAATGCCATCTGCGCTTAGACCAAACCATACGTTCCTTGCGTCATCTGCAAACTCCTTCCCGTACTTTCTCTCGATTTTTCTCCACTGCGACCCGTCAGCGGGTACTCTCAACTTTCCGTCTTTCTTACGGTCTTCTCTGTGCCATCGCATCGCCTTGGCATGCTCTTTGTTTTGGAACAAACGTTTCAACCGTGGTATTATAGGAGCATACCACATCACCTTGGCAGGAATCTTCTTCCTGGGGCGCTCGCCCTCGACATCACCAGGGTCATCGCGGCTGATCTTATAGCGCAATGCACCGCATACCGGGCAAGCGTTCAAATCCTCGTACTCACCGCGGTAGAGGATGCAGTCATTAGGGCATGCATGTATCTTCTGCACCTCTAACCCTAGAGGGCAGACAACCTTCTTTGCTTCGTACGTACTCTCGGGCAATTCGTTGTCCTTTGGAAGCATATTCTTTATCATTACCAGCAACTTTCCAAATCCCTTGTCAGATACACCATTCTCTGCCTTCCATTGCAGCAATTCCAGTGTGGTGCCCAACTTTTTCTTGTCAGCTTCGCAATTCGGGTACAACAATTTCTTGTGATCCTCTAACATGCGCTGCAACTTCTTCTTCTCCAAATCACTTGCGCAGTTTCTCTTTGCATTGGCAATGGCCCGACCTAGATCATCAGCGGGCTCATCTGATGCCTCTTCTTCAGCTTCTTCCCGCATTGCCGGCTCAGCTTCTTCCCCCATTGTTGTATCATCGTATTCAGGGAACCCATGGCCAGGATAGCTGTCGTCGTCCTCTTCTTCTTCATTGTCTTCCATCATAACCCCTCTTTCTCCATGCTTGGTCCAAACATTATAGTGGGGCATGAAACCAGACTTAAACAGGTGGACATGAATGGTTCTTGACGTAGAGTAATTGTGATCATTCTTACAGACAGGACATGGACAAGGCATAAAACCATCCGCCCGCTTGTTTGCCTCAGCCGCAAGCAGAAAAGTTTACACGCCATTAATGAACTCGGGAGAGCATCGGTCATCGTACATCCATTGTCGGCTCATCTTCATTACACAACACCGAAAAGACCAAATTAATACAAGTTCATACAACACTTAAATGCAACAAACAAATAACTCTTTAACTAAAGCATTTAAATGCAACAAAAAATGCGATCAAGATCGCAACTAAGGTAACAATTGATCCAAAAGCATAATGATACCAAGCCTCACTATCAATGGCATATTTTCTAATCTTTCTAATCTTCGAGCGCATTTTCTCCATCTTGATCTTGTGATCATCGACGACATCGGCAACATGCAACTCCAATTCCATCTTCTCCCCCTCAATTCTATTCAATTTTTCTTTCAAATACTCGTTTTCTCTTTCAACTAAATTTAACCTCTCGACAATAGGGCCGGTTGGAATTTACGGTTCACAAACCTCCTAGATAAAAATATCTATGTCAACTTGATGGGCATAATAATTTATCATAAACACGAAATGCAACAACTAGTTTTAAAAGAGAATATACCACATCCGAATCATAACAAGGACGAGGGCCGACGGGGACGGATATCAAAACCATGGCACTATGTATAACAAACAACGTACGGGTAAGATAATTATACGAGTAACTATATATCCAAATCACACAAACATCAATTTGGTAATGTAAAACATTCATGAACAAGAGGCTCACCACAAGGTGGTGCCAGCGACGGGACGGTGGTTACGACGGAGATTTAGAAGGCACTAAGTAAACCACACCTACATATGCAAACTAAGTGTTATTTTTGACCTCAAATTGCATATAAATCAAATACTAGCACATATATTTTCTCCCAAATTACTAAACTCATATATTAATCACTATACAAAGCATTGCAAGAGCTAATCTAGCAATGAGAGATGAAAGGACAAAGTTGCTAACCTTTGTGATCATTTGAATGGATGGGGGCCCTCAAATCTTGACAGATTTTGGGAAAAATGTGTGATGAGCTCGAGAGGAAGAGGGGAAGAACAGAGAGGAGAGGGGAAAGGGAAAGAACAGAGTGAGCTCTGGTGCATGAAGGGTTTATGTACGAGGACCTTTAGCACCGGTTCGTGCCACAAACCGGTACTAAAGGTGCTAGAGGGGCCCCGGACTGATAACATCCTGCCACCACTCACTTTAGTACCGGTCCGTGGCACGAACCGGTGCTAAAGGTTAGCCACGAACCGGTACTAATGAAAGCGGCCGGCTAGCCGTTGTAACCGGCACTAATGCACACATTAGTGCCGGCTCAAAATTAAACCGGCACTAATGTGCTTGATATTTGACCCTTTTTCTACTAGTGTTTACTATCGGTTGGTAACACCAACTTGTACTAAAAGGTTTGGGGGTTTTGGGTTCATGATTTCTTTTTCCTTTAATTCTGTGTTTTCCTTTAATTCTTTCTCATTTGCTGGTATTTTACGATACTACATATTGTACATGTTATGCATATATATAAATAGAATTTCTCGTAGAACCGATCATATTGTACACGTTATGCATATATATAAATAGAATTTCTCGTAGAATTTCTCGTCCTTGTTATATATATAGGGAAAATCCATTGTACCACCCAGTGGTAGTTACCTCATATGTCTCATATACTACCATGTGGTATTATATATACTATTTTATTATTTTAAATATGTTCATATACTATATCTAAGATATTTCAAATCAAGTTACATGAAAAAATTGCATATGAACCCATAGTTTTTATTATATTTGTGAAATATGTACATATTTGTACGTAAAAAAGAGCATACTCAAAACATGATACATACTACCTAAAAATTAGTATATATACTATCTAATCATTGTTGTATATACTACATACTACACGTACATACTCTCGGTTTCGACAGATACTACATACAAAACGCAAGTGGTGGTAACTACCACTGCTTGTAGGAAACATTTGTCCTATATATATATATATATATATATATATATATATATATATATATATATATATATATATCATCTAATGTCTCACACCACCATTCACAGATACACATGTACATGTATATATACAATTTGTTATATACAATTTCTCATACATGGAGGCATTACTGCGGTAGCGGGTAATAGTATTCTCCTTTGGGATCTATGACCTGTTCGAGCAAAAATCCCGCTATTTCCTCTTGAATTGCTCGTACGCGATCCTTCGGTAGGAGCTTATCCGGCACCTCATTGACCTTTTAAGAAGGGGATCAGTATGCATGTATTAGTTGTGTGATTAGATATCGATAATGATGTAAAAATTGTGAATAGTGTTCTGGCAAACGTACCCATAGCTGTCTAGAAGATGTGCTCCTTTCGGACGCCATCATGCGAATGTCCTCGCAAACATAGTATGCACATAAATCAGTCCCTAGCGCCTGCTTCATGGCCTTTACGAGAATAGAATTCAATCAGATAATAATTAATCAGGCATGATAATTAATGGTATTGAAACTAGAATTAAAGAGATGGTAGCTAGCTAGTACTACTTAATTACTTACCTTGGGTCGATACCAATACAGCTTTTGTTTCCATTCACCTGGAACCATTTTGATGAACTTTTGTCAAGCCCTGCCCGCTGGCAAAGAAAATGAATAAAGGAGTTATTAATTAGTTGATATCAGGAAATGATGAACTAAAGAGGCCGACATATAGTTCAATAATGATTGAAATTACCTTTCAACTATCCCCTTCACGATTGATTAGTCACTAGCTTCTTTAAGTAGTGAGTCCAGTACTTCAACTTTTCCTTCTTCAACTTAAATGTCAAATAAGATCAAGTGGTAACTGCATGCACATACGTTTGCATGTATAAATTAAGCGGGCATGCATAACACTCATCAACTACCCTAAACCCTATACACTTATTAACATCTAGCCAGTAAGCAAAAACAGAATTTGTAGTACAAGACAGTGTGACTCACTGGAAGTTGTAAGGAAGTAGTATATCTCGATTGGTATTGAGGCGCTTCAAGAACTCTAGCATGTTTTTCTCTACGTCTGCTCGATACCATTCATATGTCCATGTCTCTTCATTAATGGTATTTGGGTCAATGAACCAATACCATAGCGTCCAACTTTTTTCATTTCATACATCTTCATCCTACATCATACCATAGAAAAGAATATAGTGAGGATAATTACAGGTAATCATCAACGAGCACTACAGCTAGCTTGAGGCTTAAATTACAAAAAGAAATCACTTACAGACAATAGCAACTGACGATAGTGCGTCTTGATTGAATAACTGAAACAGTTCTATATACTCAACAGACAGAGCTATCTCATTGAAGTAATGCTCTTTCTTGACTTTCACCATGAGGGACTCTCGATTGGTAGTCTTGGCAATTTTCATGTACCATTGATGCAATTCATACATTCTTGTTCAGAGCTTCTTGACCTCCTCAAGCTTGACCAAAGGTTCGCCGCAGACATATTTCCATTTTATGTCCTCCTCTTTAAGCGTATCCATGGGCTCGATCTCTAAGAGTTGATAGACAGCGATACCGAGCTCTGCAGCCTGCCTTCTATGCTCGCTGGTTATTACCAGCTGATCGGCGCCGGTACTCGCATGTGTTGGTACAATGAGCAGGGGGGTCGATTGCACCGCCTATTCTCCCAGCTGGGGAATGATTTTCCCGCTTTTTTTGGCAGCTGCTTGGCTCGAGCACGAGCTTGACTCCTTCTTTTGTTGTGCTTGATGTGCCTTCCTGATTTGGCGCTCATAGTCTGAGTCAACAGGCTTGGGAGCTAGTGCTTTAGCCATACGAATAAAGTAGTCAAAGACCTCCTCAAGCACTTTCTCCTTTGGCGGTGGTGGCGGTTTCGGTCCAAAATTGGCGTCAAATTGGGCCTTCACTTCGGCTTCGGTTTCCTACTCGGTCATGTCGTAAGGCCTCATCAGAAGAGGCGCGAGGCTTGGACCATATTGAAATTGCTTGCCTCCTCTTGGACCTCCTGTACCTCGACTTGTACCGCTACGCACCATAGTTGCGGCGGCTCTCTTCCGCTATTGCTGAGGCGGCGAAGATGGCTGACCTGGCTGACTTGGAGGAGGAGGAGTGGGCTGGCGCGGTGCCGGACTTGGACCAGGAGGAGTGGCCTGACGCGGTGTCGGACTTGGAGGAGGAGGAGTGGCCTGACGCGTTGGCGGACTTGAAGGAGCAGGACTTGCTGAGGCAGTGGCTGATGACTTGGAGGAGCGGGAGTCTGCTGATGCGGTGGCAGACTTCGAGGAGGAGTCGGCTGACGCGGTATCGGTGGCCTTGGAAAGATGATGCAATGCTTTCTCCATAGGATGATATGATGTATGGCCTCTCCCAGTGTGTGCTCCTCGTCACCTCCAGGAATGTCAAGCACTTGCCCCGAATATTGGTCCACCACTTCATCAAACACGACACGAGCATAGCCAGCTGGAATCGGGTTGTAATGGAAGGTTGCTTCGGGGGGATTTGTATAAGCAATGGCGTCTGCCACCTTCATGGATATGTTCTTCATTTTGAAGTGTAGCTCGCAATTAGTGTTCTCCATGATGTCATCCACAGGGTATCTATCAGCAGTGCCTCGCCCGGGGCGGAACCCACGCTGCTTCTCGCCATGGATGGGACGGTGCTATCCAAGGCTGGATCATCTGCTAACTGCTGCCGCTGCTGAGACCCCTTTCTTGGGTAAGTGAGTCCATATGTTGCTGCTGCCTCTCCAATTGAGTGCCAACTCCTTGTGCGCTGATTCTAGGCCTTTAAGGCATTCTGCTTCCTTCTTCCTCTGCTCATCCTCCAAGTTCCTCTTCTTCTCCTCCTCCATGTTCCTTCTCGCATGGCTTCTGTAGTCGGTGTTCCAGTCCGCAAACCCCTCGTACCACGGAACAACGCATTTGCCTCGTGTTCTTCTCGGGTGTTCAGGATTTCCCAAGGCGCGCGTAAGCTCGTCGTTCTTTCTATTGGGCGTGAACACCCCCGTTCGAGCCTCTTCTATTGCAACAAGTAACTTGTCATCGGCTCCTTTAAGACTTGCCTTCTTCAAAACATTGTCTGTCTTCGGGTCCAACGCCCCCCATGCGCATAGAACCAAGTCCTGCACCTTTGCGGCTAGCTCAATGTAACTGGAGTGACCCCTGCATCCACCTTCTGTAGCTCAGACTTATCCCACTTAGGCCGGGCCACCGCGTAGCCACCTGGCCCCAGCGTATGGAAATGTTCCTTTTTCGCGGCATTGAGCTTGTTTACTCTCGACCGTTCCTTAGCTAATTCCGATTCCTTGAATTTCATGAAAGCGGCTAGTGATCTCTTTGCTTCTCCAGTGTTCCCATGAATTCTGGAGTCCTCTTTCCTCCTTCAACGTACTTGCCCCATATAGTTTTCTTGTGGTTGTTGAATGCAATTGCCATCTTCCTAAGAGCAGCGTCCTTAACTTTCTGCACATCCACATCTGTGAAATGATCTGGTAGGGTGAAATGTTCCATGAGAGATTCCCAAAGCCGATCTTTTGCTCTTTGGTCGACAAAAGTAAGATCTGGACGTTGCTTTGCTGCCTGTTTCCATTCTTGCATGGAGATCGGGATTTGGTCCTTCACAAGAACTCCGCACTAATGAACGAACTTGTTCAAATTCTTCTTAGGCGCGATTGGTTCGCCATCAGTTTTGATGGCATCGATGTTGTACTTTACGCCCTCCTTCAACTTTTTGGTCGGGCCTCACACTGTCCTGCTGCCTGAAGAAGATTTGCTCGATCCAGAGGGCTGAAAGAAGAAAGATCGATTCATTAATATATCTTCAAATCATTTAAAACATGTGATGATCACCAGATGCATGCTTATATAAATATACCTCGCCGGTCTATGTTATTTCAAGATCAACATTTTCTTCGTCATCATAATCATAGTTCTGGACTTCATCAATTCGGCCGTCTTGATCGAATATCATATCACCCTCCCCGGTATTGTTCAGATATTGGGAGCCGTCATCTTCTTCATTCTGATCATCTGGCCGGCGAGGGGAGCGTATGATCTCGAACAGGGCCTCTTCTCCTTCTCTGTCGGTATTGTCCGCCATAGCTTTTATTTAACTAATCCAGAAGAAATATAAAACAATTTAGTACTCAAATTACAATGCATACATGCAATCAATAAGGAAAAACTGAATCATAGTACATAATATGCATCATCGAATATAATCTCGAATACATCGTCTCGAATATTATCGAATAATATATATAATCTGGAATACATCGTCTCGAGTTTTATCAAATAATATATATAATCTCGAATACATCGTCTCGAATATTATCGAATAATATATATAATCTCGAATGCATCGTCTCGAATACTATATATCGAATACATCACTAGCTAGCTAGCTAATATAGATCGAATCTATCGAATAATCTAGTTCACTTGCGGTTCCTGAGGCGCGGGCGGTGGACACCCAAAGAGAAGGAAGCATCACAGGATCATAGCTCGGGTGAGATCCCCGAAGAACCTGCCAGGCATTGGAGAACCTGACGTCCATAACAGCCATGTAGCGACGGACGTGCTGGTCCTCCTCCTTGACACGGCGACGTACCACCTCTGGCGGGGCCGGCTCCCTCCGCACCGAAAGTGGCCCATGTGAACGCCACCAAAGGAGCTCCGGGTCGACGGCGGGACCCGAGGCCAGGTTCCTCACCAAGCGGCGCGCCCCTGAAGGTAGCACCTCCCAGTGCCAGCCCGGCGGAGCCCAGTCCCGGACATGGCTCCTCTGAAGCAGGACGTCGTCGCGAACGGGTCAACGGCGAGGATGCGGGCCGGGCATCGTCTACGTCGAGAACAGTGCTATATGCAAATGTAACATTTTTTAAATGATTGGATTGTGATTTCTTATATACAAATATTTTTTTTAAATCCTATATGCAAATTCTAGCTAATTCATCTAACATTAATATATATATCTAGCTAATTCATCTAACATTTTGACAAAAGTATAAAAAACTAATTCATCTAACATTAATTAATATATCTAATTCATCTAACTAAAAGTATAAAAAATAATTCATCTAACATTAATATATCTAGCTAATTCATCTAATATTTGACATTAATCTAATTAATTAATTCATCTAAAACCTTTGACATTTGACATTAATCTAATTAATTAATTAATTCATCTAAAAACTTTGTATAGAAAACTAAAAAACAGAAAAATTGAAAAAAAACTAAAAACTAAAAATATAACATCTAAGTGTGTGTGTGTGTGTACGGCCCATCTAAAGACCCACGAGATTTTTGTGGACCATAATGGGCCGGCCCATCTAAAGACCCACGAGATTTCGCCGACATTAATGGGCCGGCCCACCTTTAGGCCCACAAGATTTTGAGGACCCTAGTAGGCCGGCCTATTAACTGGCTGCCATGTTTTGGGCCAAATGCCGGCCCATATTTGATCCGGTCCATTAATGGCCTGCCACGTTCTGGGCCTAATAATGGCCCATATGAGATCCGGCCCATTAAAAGCCTACCACGTTCTGGGCCAAAGTAAGGCCTAGATCAGTTCCGGCCCTTTAAGAGGCTTTGGGCTAAATTATGGCCCATATCAGATTCAGCCCGTCAACTGGACGCTACACTTTTGGGCCCATTTGCTAAAGGCCCATTTAGTAATTCGGCCTGATATTAGTTTCGGCCTGTTAAGGGCCCGTTTAACATTTTGGCCCTATATTAATTTCGGCCTATTAAAAGCCCGTCATATAGTTGGGCCTAACTACGGCACGGTTTGCATCCGGCCTGCTCGGAGCCGATAATCTGATTGGGCCAAACAAGGACCGAGACAATTTTGGCCTGTTATACGCCCATGATTTGATTGGCACATTCATGGGCCGGGTTCTATTTCGGCCTGCTGCCGGCCCGTGAGCTGTTCGGCACGTTTCAGGCCCAACCTACTTTTCAGCCTCCTAAAGGCCCATTGAGTTTTCTTGGGAAAATAGGGCCGGCGGTTTACTCGGCCTATTAAAGGCCCGAATCTAATAGTGGGCCAGTTTACATTTAGGCATGTTAACGGACCAAGATGACGGGGCCCATGATGCGGATCATACATGGTGATTTGCATGACGGCCCGATTATGTACCGTAATTTTACGGTTTGGCTGGTTTACTGCGAAGACAGGATATATACAGTAAAATAATGGCAGCATCGTGAATAAGAAAAAACCTAGACTATGCAATAAAGAAATTATGGCATATTACATCCACTGGGCATCAAAGTTTGCCACTATGATAATAAAGCACAAGCAGATAGCAGATTACATACACTAGGCATCAAAGATCGCCACCAGTGCAACTAAACACGCCGACAAAATAATATACAAAACCGACAGCCCTTCAATAGAGTTCAAGAAAGGATAGCCCTGCTCGGGAGCTGCAGCGCAAGCAGCTGAGCAAGCTGGTGAGACTGCACTTGTTTGACACTTATATCCTCCTCACTCTAAAAGATAAACAAGCAGACAAATGACAGGTTTTGCACATACAAGTATCAGTGCTGACAATTCATCACATTTCTTACTGATGAATAAAGTGACACAGTTTGAAATAGCATTAACACAATATGGTATTGCTCAGGTCAAGACATGGCAGGAAATGACATTGTGAAGGAGTTGGCAGCTTCACGACACCACTTGATTACAGATCAAGAACTCATAAGTATCAATGGTTAGTGTGCTGTCAATTTATCCCATTTCAGATTTTCAAAATAACATAACTTGCTCTGTATAGTTTAATTTACATGGTATGAAGAAGGAACTTGGTTGTACAACTGAAAACTTAAATTGAGAAGGACAAACTTTTGTTTATGAACTGGAGTACATAATAAACTTTAAACATACAATTTGATGCAAACACCAAAAATAAACAGCTATTGTTGTCATGCCTAACCAAATATACACAACAAAGTTTGAAGGCTTGAGAAGGACAAACTTACATTATTGGTGAAGGCAGGCTCTATAAAGCCCTTGTCCATGCTGATGGGGGGGGCAATTCAAGAAGTTTACCACATAATCTTCTTCATAAGCATTGCCTTTATTCTACATTTTGTTAAGAGTAAATATAGATGTGACAATATAAGAAAAAATGGTGAATATTTAAGATAAGATGAAGAGTGATGCTACATAACCAAGTAGCTATAAATGTAAGTACATCGATACAGGCAAAAGGTACAGCCAAGAGCAATGCAGAGCTAAACTTCTTCAGTACCATCGGTGTTATCCAACCTTATGGTAAGAGTAAATATAGATCTTATGTGTAGAAAATGGAGGGCAAAGGAAAAAAAGCTATAGAGTGATGGTACATGAAAAACTACCTGTTAATATAAGTACACTGATAAAGGACAGCAGGTACTTACAAGAACAATGCAGAGCTAAAAAATTTCCTTGGCATTGGATATATTCTACACTAATGTAACCATTCATACAGATCAGATAATTTGGAGCGAACAATCGATAAGCAAGCTATCATGCATACTGCTGTCACCTAATGAACCAGGTATGTATGCAAGTACAGTGATACAGGACAACAGGTACTAACAAGAGCAAAGCAGCGGGCAGCATATTTGCGATATCCTGTCGTTCTTTTCAAACCGGAATTCTTTTTTGAGCAGATTTCCTGCAAAAAAGATCCGTAAGGCACATGCGGAAAAGTAGAAGTTCAAATTGTCATGCGATATCATAGACAGTACCTCATCCTCGGAACGAGACCAGTGCATAGCAAGGTTTTTCCATTCAATGTCTTCTAAATTTAGCACAGGAGACTTCACCAGAAATTCGTTTATAGACTTGCCATCAAAGTGTGATTTCCTCAGGTAACACCAATACTGCTGCAATGCTTCCTTGAAAAGCGCAAGCAAGCTTTGCTCGTCATGACTATCCAGATTGACCCTCGCCTACTTACAACAATGTAATGTAAATCATTGATGTGTTCAATCAGCAGAAAATAGGAAAATAATCACCATGAATAATAGCACTTGCACGTAAGTGGGACATGAAGATGTGAAAATGGTGTTTGGCTTCACTATAATCTTCCAATGATAGGAATATATGCACGTAGTCCCTAACAACATTGAAAGCATTGTCTTTTAAACTGGGAATAACTGGAATGGGGTTCCAATCTGCAGGAATTGGCCATCTCTGCAGTTGGGATAGGTCTTCGGCCGGTGGACTTGCTGTACTTTTTGCTGGAGTGCAGGTCCTGTGTGGTGGGGCTAGTGGTGTGGCCAGTGAAGTATGGGTACAGTCTACTGGAGTCGGTCCTACGTTTTGTGTCACTGGTTGTACAACCAATATAAGTGGGGTGTTGTCTGATTTCTCCGGCACAACCATGTTTTTCAAGGACTTTGCTGGTGCTCCTTCAGGTTCGGCAATCACCCTCTTCCTTTTTGATGTCTGATGCACAAGAACAACATTTGAGTGGAAAAACATGGTATGATGACAGATGGAATATGTATTGATAATGGATGGGCATGGCATCTCGACATATATGATGAGTAAACTAAGCAGATGGCGGTGGAACGAAGTAGAAGAAATTCAAGACAACATATGCAAGATACGCGCAATCAATAAAACCTTGCCAAATTAGAGCAGGCACCTTGATGGGTGAACATGACAGGTCATCTGCCTTTGACTCCTCGAGGTTAGGATAGTCACTAGGATCATATTCTGAACAAGAATCTACAGGTGGAGAACATATGAGTTTCATTGCATCCAGAATGGCACTCAATGCCTTGGTGACAATTTTGTAAGTCATTGCAGTGTTCCACAATATTCTTCTGATGCGCGGATTCTGATATTCATTGTAATTACGTATAATATCTGAGAACCATGAAAACATAAATAGTTGTGAGATTATCTTTGTAATGCAGAGGATATTGTAATATAGGGGCGCCCCTGTAAACACTTGTGTGCTATCACTGGATTCTGATGAGAGAGCTCATGTGTGCTGTAATATGGTGCGTGCATTTATATAATCTGGCACAAGTACACAAAAAATAGGCTCCAGAAGTAAGGATATTTGGAAGATGATAGGTTCAAAATATACTGTATAGAGATTTTATTGCCAAACCATGATAACAAGAGCACACAGCAACTAGGCAGATCATAGTGTACATAAAAGGGGTACACCATAACCATGATATATAAATCGGGAAAGTGGAACTGGCTTGAAAATACGGTGTTGTATTGCCGCCAGTAATTGAAAGCCTATCGATCAAGTACATGCCAGCTCTATCAGCTGTTGACTGCAGATGTCCCTGCTCCCCTTCCTGACAAGGAACATACTGTACGTACTAAATACAGAATAACAAAAGAGGAACATGTTAAAGAACAGAAGAGGAAGCATATTCTTGAGGTTCCACTTAATTGCATACAATGTTGGTTGCTCACTCATGATGAATCACAGCGCCCAAAGAAATGCAATTCCATGTTGTCTCTCTATATGTGGCAATTTTGAACAAGATTCATTAGGATCATATTCTGAACAAGAGTCAACAGGTGGGGAGCGTATGAGTTTCATTGCATCCAGAATGGCACTCAATGCCTTGGTGCCAATTTTGTAAGTAATTGCGGTGTTTAGCTTCAAGAGTGGACTGTTGCTAGTGCGACACAAAGCAGCTACACAGATCGTAGTGTAGATATAACGCGAAAACCATAAGCATCAGAGTAAAATCACCAAAGTCGAACTTGCTGGAATATATGTGCTAGTATTTCCGGTACGGGTAAAAAGGCTTCGGATACCAGCTCTCTTCAACTGAAGGTGCGGTACTGTTAACATCAGTGTAACTCTCAAAGGCGACACAGCTCCCCGCATTTTCTTGCTATTCTTCTAGGATTCAAGTGGGCAGGCCACTACAAATCCTATTCCCATGTCTACAAAATCCTACGGATCAAAGAGGCCCGACGAGTTCAAAGTGTCCATACCAACCGACCGTATAGACCTCTACACTGCAAATGTCCCTGCTCATCCTCACTACAAGGAACACACTGTACTACTATCATACTCCCTCCGTTCCAAAATATAAGTCTTGGTAGAGATTTCCACTATGGATCACATACAGATGTATCGAGATACATTTTAGAGTGTAGATTCACTCATTTTGCTCCATATGTAGTCCATGGTGGAATCTATACAAAGACTTGTATTTAGGAACAGAGAGTGTACTTATTAAAGAAGAACGGAAGAGGAACATGGTAAAGAAGAGCAAGCATATTTTGGATAATAAAATGTTCGTTGCGTACTGCCCACACATGATGAACCAGAGCGCATTAAGAAAGCAACTCCCTGTTGTCTCTCTATATGTGGTGCACGTGCTTTTTCAAAAGTAAAGTAGGATCATTAGCTGACCAATTAAATGTTATCTGTTTTAGTAATATCAGCATCATATCAGATTCGTACTTGAGCAACAAGTTTGGAATTATGAGTGGCACATTGTTTAGCTTGATGGATTCAGGAGCAGTGCTAACAGGTACGATGATGGTACTGAATATAAAGGCATGTCAGCATTTGGGTCAGTCGACCATTTCAGGCGGCTGGATGAAGGTCCTACGTCTCCTAACCCTTCTTCTTCATTGTCTTTGATTCTTCCCATACAGAACACCGCATGGGCCGCCGGCCGGACCATCGGCCCCCACCGCCTGTGTTCCTCCGCCACCCCACCCCCACCCCCGCCCCACCCGCGTCGAGTTTTCTTCGTTCGGCGAGGCCCCACCACCGCCCCACCCCCTCCCCAACCAAAGTCCCCATCCGAGCCCCTTCGTTCGCACCGGCGAACTCCGGCGAGCTCTGAAAAATCGACTGACCCAATTTTGAAATTTAGTCTACTGTGATTTAACTAGTGTGGAATATAAAAGGGGAAAACCATAAGCATTGGGAGTATAGTGTTGAGCGTGCCATGGCAGATCTGAAGGTGCAAACCAGACAAAGGCAACTTCGCAACCAATGTTTGCTCTCAACTAGCAAGTAAGTGATAGACAAGAAATCAGAGTAAAGCAATGGTGATCTATTTTCTTGCTGCGATAAATAAGTTGAGCAGATACGAAAGAGTACCGCCTCTGGTGCGGCGCCGTGTATGCATCTGCTGAGAATTTGACGGTGCTACGGTAGCGATGGCTTTCTGCGGTGTGGAAGCAAATCTAGGAGGGTAGACGGTGGCGGCGGGGCGCGGTGGATGAGACGGTCGTAGGAGCAGCGCCGGCAAGGTGGACGACGGCGGGGATGAAGCGAGAGGACGGGATGCAAGGATCCCGGTCCGAAGGCGTGGATGAGAGAGGTCGATCTCTTGTAATGGATGGCGGCGTCGGGGTATCAACTCCGGCATGGTGGAGGAGGACGGCGGTGGATGGGGTGGCGGACGAAGGAGGCTGGGGTGGAGAGGGTGTTTTGGCGCCCACGGAGTACGAATGGGGAAATGGAGGTGGAGAGGAAAGGGGAAACCATGCCTTCAGGGTGCGCTTGTCTCAAATGCGAGGAAATTTACAAACTTAGCCCCTGTTTCAAATTTCCTACATCACAGCAATATTAGTCGGTTGGGGATAGGACGGTAATCTCGCATACAGAGAATATTTGCCGACGAGAGTTTGTTTTTGGCGCCCACCGTGTATGAATCAGGGAGGGAGTCGATTTCGGGCGACGACACACTGTGTTTTGGCGCCGACCGTGTATGAATCCGGGTGAGAGGCGGTTATGTCATGTTCGAGTGAAATTACAAACCTATCCCTATTGAAACTTATAGAAATCGAGCGGATAGGCTTTGCGTGGCACGGATAGGCAGTAGTAATTTCCATCTCGCAGATTTTGGTTTCGGGCAGTTACTGCGACTTTCCCCGCTTCATTCAAATTTTGCAGAGTGCACGTTTACCATGCCAACTCAATTCGAATCCCGTTTGTATTATATTTTTTCGGGCGGGATGCATTTTCGATTGGAATAAAATTCTATATACATCATATATATATATATATATATATATATATATATATATATATATATATACTTTCAAAAGCACAACACCCTTTATACATAAATATGGTTTACAAATGGCATGATCTCAGATTCATACGGTTGTATCCATCAATTTGGATTTTCAAATATTTGAAACCACTTTATGTTGAAATCCAATGTATGCATTCCTCGCTAATTGTCTCCAATTAATGTGTGTTTCGTGCGGGTCTTTTTACTTCTCAAACATGTATAATGTGTTTCACACACGCAACATATAGTGTATCCCGTTTAGACATTAATTGCATATAAACCATGCATTGTTTCTAAGTAAAGAATCTGTGGATCACAAATATTAATAAACTATATAACATTACACGTGTCCCGAAATTCAAATGAATATGCATGTTTGATACACCAATTTGCGTTATGATATTATCGATGTCGTGATCTCCAGTTTAAATATTTGAATCCCATTTAATCTAGATATTCGTCTCATATAACTATCACTCATGCTTATATAGGACTATCTCTCTAGACCTATACGCGTTCATCGTCTCTCGGGTATCTCTCGTGCTACCTGTATGTCGACAGTGATCTTTTATCTTCGTAACACACTGACGGTACTCTCTCCCTCGACCTTCATCACTCTATCTCTCTCTAAGTATATCTCGCTCCCTGCTATGTGTCTCTAACAATGATTCTCCATGTGGAATCTCTTTCTCTCACACAAACACAAAACTTTGTCTTCCGGGGTCTCATTTCTCTCTACTATTCCCCTGTGTGCAACTCGCACACCCCTAATACAGAGATGTCTTTCGCTCCTTAGGTATGAGAACCTACGACTCTTCCTCTTAAATATCTCTTTCTCACACACAAACACAAACTCTGTCTCCCAGGGTCTCGTATTTCTCCACTGTTCTCTTGCATGTCGCTCACACACACAGTCTCTCCCTAGAGATATCTTGCGTTCCCTCATATGTTTCTCTAGCTATCACTCTCGTTTTGAAATATCTTTCTCTCTCGCAGACACAAAACTCCGTCTCTCGGGATCTCATTTCTCTCTGATATTTGTTTGTATGTGGGTCACATGCACCCTTTCTTCATCTCTCTCACACCCACACCCATAACTCAGCCTTCTGATCCACTCGACTCCTATCTCTAAGGCACACTAGCTAGCATCTTTATCTTTCTATTTATCTGTTTCTCTATCAACCTTCTTTCATTTATAGGTTGATCTCTTTTGCACAATCGTTGTGCCTCACTCCCTCTGCTCGCCATAGATGCATGCTCCAGCCCACGCCACTATCTCTTAAAGACAAAAACACATGCTCAATTGTCGGGCCTTCTTCCCTGCATTCTCGCATGCATGCATATTGTCATACCGACCCGTCTCTCCCATGTCGTTGATCTTAGCTTATGACTTATGTCTTCTTTCTTTTATCTCGATCATGCGCGCGCGCACACACACACACATCCCACGTATACATGTATACCTCTCACACATGCACATTGAAGGTCTCTATGTCTCCATACGTAGTTAATTACCCTCAAACCTAACGCCACATCGAATCGTTCTCTTCTTGTGTGCACATAACTTCCGACTGGATGGGTAAAACACACACTCACACTTAACAATCTCCTTGTAGCTACCCCCTCTCACTCTTCCGCTATATCCCCGAAACCAATAAGACCATCCCTTCGTTTAATTCCCGCCTACATGCACCATCGATATATAGTAGTCTTCCTTGGTGTCTCCCGAACAAACACGTTTTCTCGATGTCGACTACTCTCATGCGCACACACCTTCTCTTCCCTCTCTACGGGCATTTTCTCTCTCGCACCCCATCATTGGTGGCCTCTGCCATACACATCACCTCTCTATGATGAAGCCATGCACACTTAAATTACATCCGCCACCGAAGACCCCGCGACACACACACACACACACACACAAACAAACAAACAAACACACACACACACACACACGCACGCACGCACCCGCCCACCCACCCCCCCCCCACACACGCACACACACAGTAAGACTCCATCACACACACATGCACACACACACACACACACTAAGACTCCATCTCTCTCTCTCTCTCCCACACACACACACACACACACTGAGACTCCATCTCACACACACATGCTCTAGGCGGAGCATTTTTTCCTACCACCCTTCATCCACCCTTATCCATATGATAAACAATCACCTTAATTTACTTGTATAACATGGACAAATTCCACTTTACTTTAGTAGTTAGCAAACTTATCATTTGTACCCTTATAAAAAACCGAGTTGGCAATGATGGTGTGCCTGCCATCTTGTAATATAGGCCGTCTGATCTATATCTTACGGATAAAAAGCAAACTATGATAATTTTACAAAAGATAGCTGCACCTCTCTCCACATACTTATCTCCAACACCTCATTGCTGAGCAATTAAAAAAGAAAGTCTCCGGAACAATCAAGCATGGTGGCCGCTGCCGCCTGCCGTTGCCGTCCATCCCCATGCCTCCGCCCATTCCGACCACCAGTCACCACCATGCTCCACTCCTCCTCACCTTATCTCTCATCTTTCATTTTTTCGATGACATACTCGAGATACCAGTTTTTCGATAAAATTCTCGAAATATGATTAGTTTTTACACATGGGATTACTCCTGCATGGGTAAATCACAACATGTGTTTTGTAAAAAAATGCATATTGATGTTCCGTGCAATGCACGAGCATCTTGCTTGTAATTATATAACGCAAATCACGAGCAGGAAGTGACATTTCTTTACACAACCACGTTAACATGGCCACGTAAATCACTAGCTAAAGTAAATACCAGTATACTTATATCCCGATGCAAAAGGTTGAGTACATGTCCGAAGAGTAGAGTCGCACACACGCACTCTGTCTCTCAAAATCTCTCACACACACACACACACACACACCAGTTACGTGACACCCACTTAAGCAGACACGTATGTTACAATTTGTGCACCCACAGGTAGACGTGCTGCTGCGCATTTATTTAAGCCGGATGGCGAACCCAAACAGTAGCTGCATTCATTCCCCTCCCGCCGCCTCTTCTCTGGTCGCCGTCGCCCCGTAGCCATGGCCCGGCCGAAGGTAACAACATACGCCATACTCCCGCCGGAGCGGCTGTTTAATCTGGAAATTTTAGTGATCATGCATGCATCTTTTTGTTGTAGCACTCCTATATAAGGGTTGATCGGACGGTTCCCGCGAACGTGCGCGGGCGGTGGAAGAGGAAGGAGAAGGGAAGCGGGCTGTGGAGTAACGTTTTTTACCACAATTTCTTAGGAAACTGAGTGCAATAGTTGAGTAGTTTTGCAAACTACCAGTACTACACATGAAACGGTTCAAAACCTATATTCCCTTGCCAGCGCGCGCTTCCCGCGTGAAACGGTCAGCGTCGCCCTGGAGCGTCCGTGCCGCATTAATGCCCGGCCAGAGCGGAGGCGACCTCTCACTGGCGCCGGCTTTGAAGCGGCGCGATGGCCGAGAGAGCGCCGCTTCCCGGTGCACCGACTGCTCCGCGTCGAGGCTGGCCATCGACCGGGGTGATGCCCCCCTTCCGTTCCGCACTCTAATCTGGTGCATGACATGCATTACGTCAGACCCAGATGCTACTGGCTGTCCCACATGTCGGCGAAGTAGTACGTAGTAGTAAGAAGAAGCAAAGAATCATGCGGTATACTAGAGATTCCAACCAAGTGACTAGACTACACCGCATGTAGTATCTCAAATATCAAATCACAAATCTCCCTTCCGATTTATAGGGCTCAAATCTCAAATCTCATCAACCAAGGCATTTTGCGATTGGAGGAATGTATCTCGTACTTTACAAAACTACCCTAATTAAACTCATGCATTAATTACGTAGTTTTCTCATTTTCCTCTCCGCCTTGGTCGCGGTGCACAATATTGACCACTCCTATGTGACTAGCCGCTCTATCTACATGCGGGACATCAAAGCATCCGGGCCCGCGTGCCATCCACCAAATCACAGCGAGGTGCTACAGTCGAAACTCACCTGTCACCCCGGTGTGGCCGTCATGACCCATCATATCACAAAACCCACACCTTTACCAGAAGTGGTAAAGTGGCCTCGAAGTTGGACTAGACAAAGCAACCATTATTTCACTAGAACGCTCGTTGAAGCCCTTTCTCCCCTTTCTTGAAGAAAACCTCACTCCACGCTACTCACTTTTGCCATTTTTCTTCTGTACCGAGGAAGGAAAGGTGGGCGAATCAGCGATGCTGCTATATTTTCATTCCAAGAATCTTCTTTTTGTGAAGCACCGACCGATTCTCACAGCCTATTCTTTTCCCGTTTTCATTGCGATTATGGTTTCCTTTCGATTGCTTTTTGTTTGTCAGTTCATTGATGGATCCTGGAGCACTAGGCAAAGAGTTGCCGGCGGACAACCCACTGGAGACAGCGATCTCCAGGAAGCGAGCACCGACCAACAAGTTGACCATGTTGGCGGGCCAACCCATGGAGACGAAGAACTTCAAGAAACAAGCACTGGCCAAAGAGTTGACGACGTTGGCGGATGAACTCCTCAAAGAAAGTTGGAAGAACAGCAAGGGCCCCACCGTGCCTACCCCAGAAACCCTGATGGCCACCTTTGTGCGGCTCAAGGCCGAGTTTTAGGAGATAGTCACCGTTGAGAAGTAGTATTCCCCTGGCAAGGTGATGGCCCCCATCGAGGACGAGGAGATGGCCCCCGGAGGGATGGGATCCCCCGGTGAGCTGCACAAGGTAAAAAATGAAAGTTGTGGTTTTTGATTATTTGCAATGTGCTTGCTAATATTTTAGTGTTGTGCAGGTGCCGGTGGACGTCCTTGATGATTCCGATGTCGCGGCCCGTCCTGTGGACAACGCCCGAGAGATCTTTTTCGATGTCGCGGTCCGTCCTGTTGGCATCGCCCCGGAGATCGATTCCAATGCCGCTGTCCATCCTCCGGACATCGCCCCAAAGATCGATTCCGATGTCATGGTCAGTCGTGTGGACATCGCCCCAGAGATCGATTCCCATGCCGCTGTCCGTGCTATGGTCATTGCCCGAGAGATCGATGACATGAAATAGTTGGTCGCGCTAATCCTTCAGGGTAGTTTACATTGCCCTGTGTTTAATTACCAGAACGATGCGTGTTATCAAACCATCTTAGGGCTAGTGCACTGTCTTGTGTGGGCGGTACTTGCTAGTACTTTTGTTTGACCAGCAGGGCTTATTTGATGATTCTTGGTGTTAGTAGGCTAGCTACTGTGCGAGCTATAGTACTTGCAAAACACTCACCGAAGAGAAATGTTGGGGCTGATGAGCTCGTGGTACGCTTATACTGATCCGTCGTCGATCGGTCAATAGCCCAAGGTCCTAAAATTGTAGGCTTAGCGATCGATCAGACAATAGTCGACACGGATACATTCAGGCCTCATTTGGTTCATAGGTTAGGAAAATCGTAGCAAAAGTATGGAGACGTACAACACAAAATCATAGTAGTACAGAGACGTCTCTTCGTTTCAAAATAGATGAGTCAACTTTGTACTACTAACTTTGAAACAGAGGGAGTACAGATCCCTGGCGGGCTAGTTTGGCCTAGTGGGTTTTAGTGATATGACGTGGTACAGTGCCATCCAGTCTTCGCGTGTGGTAGCAGTACTGCGGGTAGAGTAAGTTTTCTTGAAGAAGCGGAATTCAACGAAGTCATGATGGTTCCTTTGTCTGACTAACTTACAGTGGGAAAGGTTGAGCCTGCGCTACGACCGGGGTGGACCACGATAATTTTGTGCATGGCAGGTGGACCAGGATGGTCGACGTCCCACATGTCGGCGAATGAAAGTATTCTTTCCGATATAGTGGACGAGCAACGAGTATTCATTGTTTATTTTTGATGAAACTTATTGTCTCCACTGTTACGACGGAGGAGTGTGAAACACGGCAGCCCAGTGAACTTGGCATGTGCACCACTCCCTCCTTCCTCATGTAATACTACCATAGTGTTGACTATAAGGTTACAACTTTTTCTCACTTTCTCTCTATCTATTTCCTCTCAAATGTTTTCTACCTTTCTTTTTTTAGATACAATTGTTTTTTATGCCTCTTTTTTTAGAATTAGTTTTTTATACCTAGGAGCATGTGTAGAGACGAGCTCCTGTAGATCCCACTCCTTGACTTTGTCAATGCCTCTCTCTCCTCCACATAAGCGGGCTTGTCGAGAAGACAAGAGATGATCTCTTAGCACAATATGTTTCACCATGTTTTTAGGAATAACTAGTTATTGAAGATAAGGCTAAGTGATGATCCATTGTACACATGTTGTAACATCCCAAAATTCTAAATTTTGGAATGTTATAATAAATATATAGATTTGATTGATTGTTTGATTGATTGTGTGAAATTGAGTGAAATTCGAAACCTTTTGAAAGTTAAATGAGAGGGAATAAAAGGACTTTCCCAAACTTTCATTTTGCATTTTGATCTCCGTGAATTCAAATTCTTTTCAAATACAAAACCCTATAGAGAAGATGACATGACTTCTTCCATTTAAATTAAATGAAAAGGGTATTTGAAAATATTTGAATTTCATTTGGAACTATTTTCAAATTCAGAAACTTTAAGCAACTCAAAGTTTCATGAGAGAAGATAAAATGACTTCTTCAAAACATAGGAAATATGAGTTGGGAGTTTCAAAGGATCAAATTTAAAGTCCTTTTGAAATTATTTTCAATTTGGAGTTATTTGGGTTTTATTCAAATTATTTTTCTCCAAAATAAAAATATATGGAAATTAGGATAAAATGATTCCCTACAATTGAAAATTTGAGATAAATAAATTTTAAATCATTTTGATATTTTTAAAATTATTTTTATTGGATTTTATTGCAACAGTAGCACTCTTTGCTTTATTTGAGTTTTTGTGTATTCTATTTGACGTTAGTAAAATGTTCATGCTGTAGAAAATCTTTTTCTAAAAAGTTTGATATATAATATGCCTATGTACAGTTTTATTTTTGTTTTGGTTTACCAGTTTACAGTTTGCTGTTTAAACAAAATACAAAAACTGCACGTGCGCCTGGAACTAACTGTCGCCCACGTGCGCAGCATAGTGGAAGCAGCCACCCCATCTTTTCTTTTTATTTTTCCTACATGGCGAAGGCCTAGCCAGCCATAATCCTTCCCAGTTTTTTTTCTTCTTTAGCCAAAATAATAATAATCTACAGCGCGCAGTGTACGCCTGCGGCCGCCCGTGTTGCTTCTTAGCCCATGCGGTTCCACTTTTCTTTTCTTTTCGTCTACTTTTAGTCCCAAATTGCCTAACCTTTGACCCCTAAACCTTTTTTCCACCTATAAATATAGACCCATAGAGCCTCCAAAAATCATCCGATTCGGGTTAAATCAATATTTTGATTTGACTATATTCATTAAAGAAAAATATTTTTCTCCTCTCCGGCGGGACTTTTGGAAGTTGTCTCCTCACTCCGAAGTCATCTTTTCTATAGCTTATACAGGTATGTTTATTCGTTCTCTGTATTTATACGTTACACCTAAAATTCTTTTAGCCATAGCTATTTTTCTTCTGTAAAACAGCTTGGCCCTGATTTTTCAAATAGCATAAATTTTTACTCGTTCATCCAAATTAGATGAAACCAGCGCCTATAGTTTCGTCTTGTTTTCACCTATCCAGTTAATCTGTCATGTCAACTTTTTGAAATTTTCAAATTTCGAAATTTGTTCAGATTCATATTCAAACTTCTTTTGTTCATAACTTGAGTTCCGTAACTCCGTTTGAGTTGATTCTTTTTTCAAAGCGAAGCTCTTGACCTAAACTTTCTGATAAGGCCAAATCCACCTAATTTTGGTACTGTTAGAAACTGTTTTATGTTGCAAGAGTTATTTGCTTGTTTTTGAAGTTTTCCGTGATCTTTTCTTCGATTCTTTTGCTTGATTGCTTATGTGTGATTACTATTGCTTGCTCACGATAGATTGACCGGAGTGTGACGAGTAGAACTATCAGGAGTTATGAGTGCGAATCATCTTCATCATCAGTGCAGGCAAGTTCACACTTTGATCATATCCCTTTCATACCCAGTTTTTATGCATTAGTTTCACCCTCAAACATTGCATGGTTAGGAATTGATAACATGTGGGTATTGGGAAGTAGTTGATGAGCTAGGAACATATTGCCCTGCATTCAAACCTTGGGAGTTACTATTATGTTATGCTTATATTGCCATGCTATGCTCGTAGACGTGGATTGGGTTTGAGTGTATCCATGACAGATGTGAGATTGTTAATTAATGGTTCAACTTAAGGTGGCAACTTAAATACACATCTGGGTGGATTGAGGCACCTGGGGAATCCAGTGATTGCCTGTATTTTTTGGAAATCCCGGGGTACCGTGTGATTCTCCTATGGACTGCCACCCAGGCTCAAAGGGATCATGAGATTATTCATGCTAGAAACTTCCGTGTGCAACCACAAGCTATTATGGGCTCTAGCATAGTTGATTAAGTCGTGTGAGCTCTTACAGTGGTAGACTAGCAGATGTAGGGGATGTAGGTGGTATTGTATACCCATCGTAAGGTGCTAACGCTTCTGAAAGACTGTGTCTCGGTCATCTGTTTCTCAAACACCTTGTAGTGCGAGAAATCCAACGGAGTAGATCGAGTCTTGTGGGGAAAAGTGCGCAAACCTCTGCAGAGTGTACAAACTAATCATGATTAGCCGTGTCCCCGGTTATGGACATCTTGAGTATCTGGTTCTTGGATTATCATATTGATCTCATCACTCTAAATTAATTTTGTTGGGTTGTTAAACATTACTTTTAATTGGGATTGAGATGGGGTTTACCATTCTCAATGTTTTCAACCAACTTTGTTAAATAAAATATATTCCTTTGCAGTAGGGAAAAATTGGCTTTTCGCAAAAACATTATAACCATAGAGCTTTTGCACCAGCCATATATGCATGTAGTGATATTTATTATTCTCATTATACTATGGTGTGAATTTGCCAGTACATTCAATCTACTGACCCTTTGTGGCTGCAACGTCTCATGTTGTAGAAATCTTACGACGAGTAAGTGATACGTTAGGGTTACGATTTCGACACTCAACTTTGCCGTTGGTGTTGATGGGAATCCACAACCTTGTTGTTACTTCCGCTATCTGGATTGTGGTAATAGTATTAACGTTATCTATACATGTGATTTACCTCTGTTATAAATCCTCGAGTACTGTGTGTGTCATCATACCGATCCAGGGATGACACTTAAGCACAGAGACTTGACCGTCTGAGGTCGGGACGCTACACATGTTTTTTTGTCATCTCTAAATTACATGCAAGACTTATGATAAGACTATCTTATCAACCATTGTACATGCCCTTTATAGCCCAGAATTTTACTAGTAGTACTTGCTATGAATGCGGGCAGCTGGCCTCTGAGGGGGGAGCCCGCGCGGGGAGGTGGTGGGGTGGGGGAGGTGGTGGGGCGGTAAGAAGCGGGCTTGGAAGCGGTGCGGACTCCCGCATGGCCCACCTCACATTATCACCACATATTTCTTGGAGTCCGTGCATGGCGGGCGGGCGATCTCTTCTCCCTCCACCGTCTCTCTCCTCTCAGCCGACGCTCGCCGAGCGATTAGATTTCGGCTACCGACGGTTTATTCAATTGCAGTCCCACATGTCAGTGAAAATGCAAGACAACGCGTGTCCCCTCTGGTGAGCGGCGTGCGAGCCGGACTGTCGGGGGTGCGACGTGAATGCGACGCGTACGAGTTGTAAGTGTGCCGCCTTTTCCTTTTGAACTTGCAAAGCATAACATTTTCGTGCGATCGATTGATAGAAATCCAAAACAAAATGACGAGGGCGGTGCTTTCCTGCCCGTTAGCCGGGCTAGTTTGAGTGATATGACGTGCTACAGTGCCGTCCACTTGCTCCATTTTTATGTAAGCAAGAGTCTACACTCTTACGTGGGAGGAATGCGAAACACAGCGGATCTGATTTTGATCGAGGGATAACTGTTCCCTGCGAAATAATGGAGCACTGTTAGCGATTATAGCATGATAGTTAGGGCATCTCCAGCGCTGGCCCTCAAATTTACACCGGCATCTGTCCGAGGACACTGGTGGATGCCATCCAATGCTGCCCGCATACCTTTCGACAACTATATGAACTAACCGGACAAAATTCGTGCAAACAAAGCAAATTTCAAATTGACCGGATGAAATTCGTTACATTTCGAGAACTTTTCCTATAAACTGGACGAAATTCATTACATATTTCGCACAAACCGTACTAAAACCTACTGTAAACCTAATCTAAACGATCGCCGGGCCCCGACCACCATGTCCGGCCCTGAACCCGAGAAAGCCGGCCATTGCCTTTGCCTCCTCCTTATCCGCCTCGATAACCTCCTCCTGCGGAGCACAAGGTTATGTAGATTTCTGCCTCCACGTCGCCGTCAAGCGGCTAATCGGCCGCCGATTTTTATCCCACCAAGCTTGGCGTCGACTGAGTGGAGGAGCGGTGGCCTTCCTAGAACCAGAGCGGTGGCGACCTACCGTGTACTACTCTTCCTCGCTGCCGGCTACGCCCGCGCACGCGCGCTGGCTTCGTGGTCGTGGCGGCGGAGGGCGGCCGGAGGGAGCCGGCGATCTCCTTCATCTGCTCCTGCGAGAGTACGTCCAAGAGAGGTCTGGAGCGTGCCCGAAACGGAGCCACCGATGTCCTTCGTCTGCTCCTGCGACAGTACGTCCAAGAGAGCTTTGGAGTGCTCGGAGGCCATGGTTAGAGTGGTGCCAACAGAAGGAAGGGACCGGAGGAGAATGAGTGTGGGTCTTTGGCTATGGCCGGGAGCTGGGGCTCAAGTTAATATAGCGGACGAATGGCAATGAGCCGCGACAGACGGATGGACGGCTGGCACCAGAGTAGGTTCTTCGGTAGCCGTGGTGTAACGCGGAGTAATAGCTTGCACCGGGATGCCACGCGGGTGGCGCTCTCTCGGCCGTCGCGCTGCTGCAATGCCGTCTCCGGTGAGAGGTCGCGTTGGGCGTGAATGCGGACACTGCTTCAGTGACTTAACCGCAAGTGCTTTGTCTCACTGACATGTGGGCCCAACGGGCATCAGGCCCGCATGTCAATGACACACCAACTGCACCTGCAGTTAAGGCCGGTGAATGTGGCATTGACGTTGTGGAGAGACGGTGATCGTTTCAGGCGGGAAGCGCGCGCTAGCGATGGAAGGGGTTCCGGTAGGCCAGGGCGGTCAGACACTGGCGTGGCGGTAAAATGTGAACTCATGGATGATGAGCCTTTGAAGCGTATGCGGCACGTATTGACAACCAGGCGTCCATGCAACTGCTCTTGTTGCCAGCTAGCATTCGACGACCACCATTAGACACCACACAACCATACATAACTTACCAATAATGGATGAATCGATCAGACACACACTCGTGTGCAGTGGCACTATGATCGGTTGCTCACGATAGTACATACTCCGCACCATAGTACCCTCTCTAGCTAGGTTGTTTTATAGATTGTCATTGTGATGGACGATATACATGAGCAAGGCGCCCAGTCACGAGTATGACCGTTGGTGTTGATCCAGGTGAATACATGTCTCCAGCAAACGTCTAAACAGTAATGTCACATACGCATAATTTTGGTTTTTATTTCTTTCTCCGTTGACAGGTAGGCCCGCATAGATAGATAGATAAAGAACAAGAGCTGATGAGGCGCATGCGGACTGTTTGACAGGTCAACCAGACTAATACGAAGCTATACGCTGAGCCAGTGACCGTATAATCACAATATCTCTTATACAATGATCAAAGTGAGCTATCAAGACAAGTTCAATGACCGCCAATGCATTTTACTCGGTAATAAATGACCAGGATTGAAGGGGAATCCAAATTTCCATCGCCTTCTATCCTTGAGCTCTTGACAAACCAATGCACTTTACGGTTGTCCGGCCACTCCACCCCAGAGCTGTCACCAAGCGTCGTTCATGCCACCGCGCCGCACAATAACGGGTAAGGAAGCGATGGCATCCCGCCGCGCCGAGTTCCTCGCCGCCAACGACCGCACACAGAATGGTAGGCAAGCGGTGGCATCCCGCCGTGGCGAGTTCATCGCCGCTCGTGACCTCACACCTATGTGGGCGGAATTTGAAGCTGCCAAGGCCGAATGGGCGGTAGAGCAAGAGGCGGCGAAAGCCGCACAGAGGGAGTGGAAAAGTCAGAAAGCACTCAAGAAAAGAGAGGCCCGCCGCCGCAAGAAAGAAGAGGACGCACGCGCTGCTGCGGAGAGGTCGGCGGAGATCCAAGCACGGTGGGGTGTCGCCGACAAAGCCGGGAAGGAGTGTGTCCGTCTGTGTCGCCCGTACGTTTGTTTAATTAATTACGAGCATGTAACAGTACTACTAGTTACTACTGTAGTTTTTAGAGCAAATTACCAGTACATTAGCCTAGACTAAATGGAAAAATTCCTATCCTATGCATGAAATGGCATAACTTTCTCTATAGGAATTGAGATGCATGTCATCTCACTTCCTATGATTTTCATATTCCTATAAAATTCCTATCCTATGAACCAAAGGAGGCCTCTGCTGGAGTAACTACTGTAGCTAGCAGTACTGCTGGTACAGTAGTTTTCTTCAAGAAGCGGAATTCAAGGTCATGATGGTTCCTTCGTCCGAGCAACTTCACAATGGGTAAGGTTGGGCCTGTGATTTGACGGCTCATTAGTAATACTACGGCGCGACAACCGGAGTGAGTCTCCCTTGGAGTTCTGCAGGAATGGCTAGTGGACCAGGATGTTCGACGTCCCACATGTCGGCGAGCTGAAGTATTCTTTCCGATATCGAGGAGCAAGGAAACCACGTGGTATAGTATCACTGGTGATTTATATTTATTTTTTATTTCTAATGAATGCTAGTGTTTCAACTCTTATGATGAAGGAGTGCCAAACACACGGCACGTGCTGGATGTCGCACACGTCAGCGAAAGGAGTGGGACATGAACAGCGCGGTAGAACGTCTCCACTTCTGGGTCGGAGACCACACGTAGTAGTACTATTGTACTAGTGGTATGAACGATACAAAGTGCGACCTGGAGAGAAAGACACGTCTAGTTGGAAGGTCTCGGGCCATACACGTAAACAAATATAAAACCTAATATGTGCCTCCAATTAATATAGTAGTAGTAGAGTACTTAGTCACGTACTCCATAACATCACCGGGCATTGCACGTACAACATTTAGTGGTAGTAAGAGACAAATGCCTATATGCCACGCATGTTCATACTATTTGTGCCTTTCTACTTCACTTACCGCGCTACGTTACACAGGTTCGCACGTCCACTCCTGGGTAAATGTCCGTCTCGTAGTTCCAGTCCCACGTGTTCTTCATATAGATGGAATGATCCTTGCATGACACATGCACCTTGATGCTAGATGTGTCGCGTGTTGGCAAAAGGATAAACAAAGCTCACGTAAAAAAATAGAGTGGAAGAACATAGATTCCCGACGACCGAGAAGGAGCAAGGAACCTCGGGGTGGAGCGTCTGCACTCATATTATTTTATATTATTCAACGATATAAAATCAACCAATCATCTCCACAGTGGACTGGAAGAGTACGAAACACGGCAGCCCAGTGTAGTTACATCATACTAGTACATGGCTAACCCACGCTATCACCATATTTCTTGGCTTCCGTGCGACACCTATCTCTAGTAATCCAGCAGCCCGTATCACTTTTCCCTCCTCGTCTCTCTCAAAGGCCCTGTTTGGATACTCTAACTCAGTTAAAGGTTAGAGTTAGATTCTAATCCTGAACTAACCCTGAAGTAACTCTAGCGAAAGAGGTGTTTGGACGACAGGGTTAGATGGAGCGCGGATACGGCGAGGTGCCTTCATGGGCGGTGCGAGAGGGAGGGATGGAGGGAGGGAGAGGACGAGAAGCTTCGAGGAAGTGGGGAGGGATCTGCGGCGGGGAGAGCGAGAGAAAAATGTGTTTTTTAGTGTCCCGAGAAGAACTAACCCAAATAAGCACCTCTTGGGTGGGTTAGATTTTTTAGGGTTATTTGAGGTCAAACTAACCCAAACTAACTCTTACACGTGGATCCAAACAGTAACCCAAACTAACCCCCCTGTTTGGATATTTTTTGGTTAGTTGAGTTCAAACTAACCCAAACTAACCCTCCTGTTTGGATATTTTTGGGTTAGTTGAGTTCAAATCGCGCAGCCCGACCTTTCCAGCAGTAAGTAAGTTGAATCCTCTACTCCCTCACCCTCCTCGCCTCTCTGTCAAACCGCCTACGCGAAAACTGTCGCGCGTACTGCCCGGGAAAAGCCCCGCCCTCAACTTTTAACTATGCGAAAATAGTTTGAGCTTGTTCGTTCTATATAAATACTAGTACTGTATGTTTATTCACCCGTGGGGTTGTTCAATGAATGGAGGGCCGGGGAGCATAAGTGAATTATACTACTACTAGTAGTAGTAAGTAGGAGTCGTACAGGTAGTCACCTTAAATAGAGAGTTTCTTTTCTTTAATGCCACGTACACAAATTGAAACGCTTGTTGTGGAGAGAAAATGATAATCACTCGACTATATATGTACGCAGGGGCCTGAGCGCTTGCTTTACTAGGGTTGCTCTCTTCATTCTCTCATCCTCTCCAGATATAAACAAGACAACGGTAGCAACATTTTCTCTCTGCTCACCGCTGGTCACAGATCCGGCCAGATCCCTTCGGCTGGTGTGTGTAGAGGACTAGGTGCATCATTCACGCGGTCATCGCCGGCGAGGGAGGAAACCCACAGCTGCCGGACGGGCCCAATCCTCTGCCCGTGCCATTCTCTCCGACACAGCGCCGGCTTGGGAGGTCCTCCGACCCTTCTTCCTCCCTACCGTATTGTCCGCAGATCCTACCTGCCGCCGCCGACATCCCGACGACCCTCAGGTATAAGTTCTTCGAAAGCGGCCTTGCTCTACTGCCCCAGCTCCCCACGTGTCTGCATGTGCATCTTTTTCTACTCCCATCAGCTCTTCCAAAGCCACCTAAATTTTTAGTGTTATTAGAGGTAAAGCTACTTCATGCATTCGAATCTAGGGCTTTGTTCAAACAACGAAGAAAGGGGGGAAAGTTGTATCATGAATCTAGGACTTGATTCAAAGAGGAAACAATATGGTGAAAGTAGTAGAGACCGGATACCCAACCGGTCTCTTGGTTGAAAAGGGAAATAATGGGAAAACACAGTACAAACTGGATAAGGAACAAATCTATTATTGGTTGAAAAAAGGATAGAAAGTGGCGGCTGGTGGACAAGCCAACAGAGTATGTACAGGATTAGATTTGTTACCCTCACATAGTAAAAGGTCTCCATGATTAGAATTGCTGCCCTCACATAGTAAAAGGTCTCAGGATTAGATTTGCTGGCCTCACATAGTAACAGGTCTCCAGGATTAGATTTGCTGCCCTCACATAGTAAAAGGTCTCCAGGATTAGATTTGCTGCCCTCACATAGTACAAGGTCTCGAGGATTAGGTTTGCTGCCCTCACATAGTAAAAGGTCTCCAGGATTAGATTTGCTGCCCTCACATAGCATGAACAAACTCTGCATCACCACTTTATGCCTCCTTGTAGGTACATTATGCTGATGCGTCCACTGTCGCATGTCCTTATACCAACCTTTTGCTGTTGTTAATGTAAGGGTGCATGTAAAATGAAGCGATCACACTGTTACCTTAGGGACATGTCTAACCAGTGTTATTGTTAATCTAATGCCTCCAATGATAAGATGCAATTAAACTGTGTTACAAATTGTTGGGAATCGTAGCAGAATTTTAAAATTTCCTACGCATCACCAAGATCCATCTATGGAGTATACTAGCAACGAGGTGAAAGGAGTGCATCTACATACCCTTCTAGATCACGAGCGGAAGCGTTCCAATGAACGGGGTTGATAGAGTCGTACTCGCCGTGATCCAAATCACCGATGACCGAGTGCCGAACGGACGACACCTCCACGTTCAACACACGTACGGAGCAGCGATGTCTCCTCCTTCTTGATCTAGCAAGGGGGAAGGAGAGGTTGATGGAGATCCAGCAGCACGACGGCGTGGTGGTGGATGTAGCGGGATCTCGGCAGGGCTTCGCCAAGCTTCTGCGAGAGGGAGAGGTGTTGCAGGGGAGGAGGGAGGCGCCAAGGGCTGTTGTCTTGCTGCCCTCCCTCCCCCCCACTATATATAGGCCCCCTGGGAGGGGGGGCGCCGGCCTAGAACCCATCTACATGAGGGGCGGCGGCCAAGGGGAAAGGGGGGTGGCTTCCCCCCCAAGGCAAGTGGGGCGCCCCCACCCTAGGGTTTCCAACCCTAGGCGCAGGGGGGAGGCCCATGGGGGGCGCCCCAGCCCACTAAGGGCTGGTTCCCTTCCCACTTCAGCCCATGGGGCCCTCCGGGATAGGTGGCCCCACCCGGTGGACCCCCGGGACCCTTCCGGTGGTCCCGTTACAATACCGATAACCCCCGATACTTTCCCGGTGGCCGAAACTGGACTTCCTATATATAATTCTTCACCTCCGGACCATTCCGGAACTCCTCGTGACGTCTGGGATCTCATCCGGGACTCTGAACAACTTTCGGGTTTCTGCATACTCATATCTCTACAACCCTAGCGTCACCGAACCTTAAGTGTATAGACCCTACGGGTTCGGGAGACATGCAGACATGACCGAGGCGCCTCTCCGGTCAATAACCAACAGCGGGATCTGGATACCCATGTTGGCTCCCACATGTTCCACGATGATCTCATCGGATGAACCACGATGTCGAGGATTCAATCAATCCCGTATATAATTCCCTTTGTCAATCGGTATGTTACTTGCTCGAGATTCGATCGTCGGTATCCCAATACCTTGTTCAATCTCGTTACCGGCAAGTCTCTTTACTCGTACCGCAATGCATGATCCCGTGACTAACTCCTTAGTCACATTGAGCTCATTATGATGATGCATTACCGAGTGGGCCCAGAGATACCTCTCCGTCATACGGAGTGACAAATCCCAGTCTCGATCCGTGCCAACCCAACAGACACTTTCGGAGATACCCGTAGTGTACCTTTATAGTAACCCAGTTACGTTGTGACATTTGGCACACCCAAAGTACTCCTACGGTATCCGGGAGTTGCACGATCTCATGGTCTAAGGAGAAGATACTTGACATTGGAAAAGCTCTAGCAAACGAACTACACGATCTTTGAGCTATGCTTAGGATTGGGTCTTGTCCATCGCATCATTCTCCTAATGATGTGATCCTGTTATCAATGACATCCAATGTCCATAGTCAGGAAACCATAACTATCTGTTGATCAACGAGCTAGTCAACTAGAGGCTTACTAGGGACACGTTGTGGTCTATGTATTCACACATACATTACAATTTCCGGATAACACAATTATAGCATGAACAATAGACAATTACCATGAACAAAGAAATATAATAATAACCATTTATTATTTCCTCTAGGGCATATTTCCAATAGTCTCCCACTTGCACTAGAGTCAATAATCTAGTTACATTGTGATGAATCGAACACCCATTGCGTCCTGGTGTTGATCATGTTTTGCTCTAGCGAGAGGTTTAGTCAACGGATCTGCTACATTCAGGTCCGTATGTACTTTACAAATATCTATGTCTCCATTTTGAACACTTTCACGAATGGAGTTGAAGCGACGCTTGATATGCCTGGTCTTCCTGTGAAACCTGGGCTCCTTCGCAAGGGCAATAGCTCCAGTGTTGTCACAGAAGAGAGTCATCGGGCCCGACGCATTGGGAATCACCCCTAGGTCGGTAATGAATTCCTTCATCCAGACTGCTTCCTGTGCTGCCTCCGAGGCTGCCATGTACTCCGCTTCACATGTAGATCCCGCCACAACGCTTTGCTTGCAACTGCACCAGCTTACTGCTCCTCCATTCAAAATATACACGTATCCGGTTTGTGACTTTGAGTCATCCAGATCTGTGTCGAAGCTAGCGTCGACGTAACCCTTTACGACGAGCTCTTCGTCACCTCCATAAACGAGAAACATATCCTTAGTCCTCTTCAGGTACTTTAGGATATTCTTGACCGCTGTCCAGTGTTCCATGCCGAGGTTACTTTGGTACCTTCCTACCAAACTTACGGCAAGCTTTACATCAGGTCTGGTACACAACATGGCATACATAATAGACCCTATGGCCGAGGCATAGGGGATGACACTCATCTTTTCTCTATCTTCTGCCGTGGTCGGGCATTGAGCCGTGCTCAATTGCACACCTTGCAATACATGCAAGAACCCCTTCTTGGACTGATCCATATTGACCTTCTTCAATATCTTGTCAAGGTACGTACTCTGTGAAAGACCAATGAGGCGTCTTGATCTATCTCTATAGATCTTGATGCCTAATATATAAGCAGCTTCTCCAAGGTCCTTCATTGAAAAACACTTATTCAAATAGGCCTTTATACTTTCCAAGAATTCTATATCATTTCCCATCAATAATATGTCATCCACATATAATAAGAGAAATGCTACAGAGCTCCCACTCACTTTCTTGTAAACACATGCTTCTCCATAAGTCTGTGTAAACCCAAACGCTTTGATCATCTCATCAAAGCGAATGTTCCAACTCCGAGATGCTTGCACCAGCCCATAGATTGAGCACTAGAGCTTGCATACTTTGTTAGCATTCTTAGGATCGACAAAACCTTCCGGCTGCATCATATACAATTCTTCCTTAAGGAAGCCGTTAAGGAATGCCGTTTTGACGTCCATCTGCCATATCTCATGATCATAGTATGCGGCAGTTGCTAACATGATTCGGACGGACTTCAGCTTCGCTACGGGTGAGAAAGTCTCATTGTAGTCAACCCCTTGAACTTGTCGATAACCCTTAGCGACAAGTCGAGCCTTATAGATGGTCACATTACCATCCGCGTCTGCCTTCTTCTTAAAGATCCATTTATTTTCTATAGCTCGCCGATCATTGGGCAAGTCAGTCAAACTCCATACTTCGTTTTCATACATGGATCCTATCTCGGATTTCATGGCTTCTAGCCATTTGTCGAAATCCGGGCCCGCCATCGCTTCTTCATAGTTCGAAGGTTCACCGTTGTCTAACAACATGATTTCCAGGACAGGGTTGCCGTACCACTCTGGTGCGGAACGTGTCCTTGTGGACCTACGAAGTTCAGCAGTAACTTGATCCGAAGCTTCATGATCATCATCATTAACTTCCTCCCCAGTCGGTGTAGGCACCACAGGAACATCTTCCCGCACTGCGCTACTTTCCGGTTCGGAAGGGGTGACTATCACCTCATCAAGTTCCACTTTCCTCCCACTTAATTCTTTATAGAGAAACTCTTTCTCCAGAAAGGACCCGTTCTTGGCAACGAAGATCTTGCCTTCGGATCTGAGGTAGAAGGTATACCCAATAGTTTCCTTAGGGTATCCTATGAAGACGCATTTCTCCGACTTGGGTTCGGGATCCTTCCGGTGGTCCCGGTACAATACCGATAACCCCCGAAACTTTCCCGGTGGCCGAAACTGGACTTCCTATATATAATTCTTCACCTCCGGACCATTCCGGAACTCCTCGTGACGTCCGGGATCTCATCCGGGACTCCGAACAACTTTCGGGTTTCCGCATAATCATATCTCTACAACCCTAGCATCACCGAACCTTAAGTGTGTAGACCCTACGGGTTCGGGAGACATGCAGACATGACAGAGACGCCTCTCCGGTCAATAACCAACAGCGGGATCTGGATACCCATGTTGGCTCCCACATGTTCCACGATGATCTCATCGGATGAACCACGATGTCGAGGATTCAATCAATCCCGTATACAATTCCCTTTGTCAATCGGTATGTTACTTGCCCGAGATTCGATCGTCGGTATCCCAATACCTTGTTCAATCTCGTTACCGGCAAGTCTCTTTACTCGTACCGCAATGCATGATCCCGTGACTAACTTCTTAGTCACATTGAGCTCATTATGATGATGCATTACCGAGTGGGCCAAGAGATACCTCTCCGTCATACGGAGTGACAAATCCCAGTCTCGATCCGTGCCAACCCAACAGACACTTTCGGAGATACCCGTAGTGTACCTTTATAGTCACCCAGTTACGTTGTGACGTTTGGCACACCCAAAGTACCTTTATAGTCAACTGGATAAGGAACAAATCTATTATTGGTTGAAAAAAGGATAGAAAGTGGCGGCTGGTGGACAAGTCAACAGAGTATGTACTGGATTAGATTTGTTGCCCACACATAGTAAAAGGTCTCCAGGATTAGAATTGCTGCCCTCACATAGTAAAAGGTCTCAGGATTAGATTTGCTGCCCTCACATAGTAAAAGGTCTCGAGGATTAGATTTGCTGCCCTCACATAGTAAAAGGTCTCCAGGATTAGATTTGCTGCCCTCACATAGTACAAGGTCTCCAGGATTAGGTTTGCTGCCCTCACATAGTAAAAGGTCTCCAGGATTAGATTTGCTGCCCTCACATTGCATGAACAAACTCTGCATCACCACTTTATGCCTCCTTGTAGGTACATTGTGCTGATGCGTCCACTGTCGCATGTCCTTATACCAACCTTTTGATGTTGTTAATGTAAGGGCGCATGTAAAATGAAGCGATCACACTGTTACCTTAGGGACATGTCTAACCAGTGTTATTGTTAATCTAATGCCTCCAATCTTCTGCCGGGCGTGCATCGGACGAGGGAGGGGTAGTAACTGTTGTTGCCTGTACACACGCAGTTTACTGTTGAATCCAGTTCCCCTAGAGCTGAAAAACAAACTTCTGCCGCCGCCTACACACTCGTTCACTTCAAGAGACTCCTATGGCAATCCGAGGGGTGAGCCTCCTGGATATGGACTTCAGCAACGAGTTCCCCTTTGAGTTCACCGTTCAGTCCTATGGCTGCACCAAGTTGAATGTGATGTACACCAACGATCCGGACTCGGTGAAGCTCTGCCTCGCCGATTTCAAGCAGTACCTATAGGAAGAGAAAGCACAAGGTTGCAGGACTAGACCTTGTGCCCATCCATTCGTCTCCTGACAGGGACCAGCAGATCGTCGTCGCCCAGGTATGTGTGCGGGTCGAGGTTCTCATCTACCACTTCTGTAGGGCCATCAGAGGTTCTGGAGCATTCGCCCGTTTCATCAGCAGCGCCGACTGTGTAACACCCCAAAATTTTTACCTTGTTTTATTAATCAAAATTTTTCCAGGAAATTAAATTTTTATTTTCTGGATTTATCTTTTGATTTCAGAACCTCTCTTTTCTTTAATATTGTGGAGTTTTTACCCCAAGTGAAAACTTTCCAAAAATATTATTGGACTTGTATACCCTCTCAAGAAAACATTGCTTTTATCAGTGGATTTATTTGCATAATTGTTTTTCCTGAGCTCTATTCTTTTAAAAATGATTTTATAAGCTTTAGAGCCTCATTTGCACTACAACCCTTTCAAATACTTCTTTAAAATTCCCACCAAAATTTGGAGATGTCATGTGATGTTCCCACATCACTTTTATGCAAAAATCTCTTTTAGTCATTTGGAGATTTTGAGCCCTACCTCAAGTTTTCAAATCTGGTCCAGTTTGTAATTTGCACTACAACCTATTTAAATATTCCTTTAAAACTTCCACCAAAATTAGGGGAGGTCAGTAGGAGTATAAAATTCAACTTTATGCAAAAACCTATGAGTGTGCTTCGAAAAAATTGAGCAAATCATCCTCTTTTGCTCTCTGGTTCAGTTTGGCATTTTCTACTCCAACCATATTTTAACTTGCCCTTTTACCCATGACTCTTTTCCTACTTATAGACCACCCTGCAAAACCCTTAAGCCCAGGAGAGTGGACCCATTGGAGTATGTTTGGTCCGTGAAATGATGCCCTTTTCCTTCTGTCCAGTATTGGTTTTCTCAAAAACTTGCAGTAACAAGTTTCTGTTTTTGCCAAACTAACCTTACCACCTTCTTTAGCATCTAAAGAGACTATGATATGGAGTTTTTGGCCACCCCAAGAGATGCCTAGATGCCCATGACATTCTGTCGAGCACTTTGTGTGCATGGCCAAATTTGGCATGATTTTTAGTTGGCATTGTGAGCTTGATCCTCTGACCTAACTAACTTGTCCACTAAGCTCCTAGCTAACCCTAACCCAGGCATGTTAACTACCAGCTTCATCTGAGCTCTCTAACACGCGCTAGCATTTCGTCGAGCACCTGGCGTGCATGCGCTGGGCACGCCCAGAGCGCGCGTTTTGCACGTGCGTGCGCATGGGTCGCCGCGTCCCGCCCCTGGCCCTTGCTCGCCTGCAGAGCCACGCCCGTCCTCGTCCACACACCAGAGTGCTCCAAGCCCTCCCCTGGCGCCCTACAGCGCCGCCGTCAGAGCCCCTTGGCGGCACGCCGGCATCAGCAGCAGGTCACTGCCATGGACGGCGCCGCCCAAGCCACGCGTGCGCGCCAGCTGCCCCCTGGAACAGCTCGAGCTCATCCGCAAGCTCGTCGGCACGCGCTCGTTGCCGCACGCCGCCCTGCAGCTACAGAACGGCGGTTCGCCGTTCTTATCCACGGCTGCAGCGGGAACCGACCTCGAATGCCTATAAAAGGAGCCCCCGAGCTCGTCCAGACCCTCAGGCGACCTCAGGCCATCTCCCTAGTGCTCCCATAGCCAACAATCGACGGAGGGAGGCCTTCTTCCTCGTCTCCGGCCAGTTCGGCCGCCGCCACACCACGGTTCCATCAGTCACGAGCAGGGCTTCCCTAGTCCTTCCAGCGCCACCATCCGTCTCCCCTCGACCTTGCGGAGCCACCCCACCTCTCAAACACGATCGGGAACCACCGTAGCTCTAGTTCCCAAAACCTCCCGAAGCCACCTCCGCCGCGGAGCTCGCCGCCGGCGACTCCCTCCACCCCCGCCAACCTAGCGACCACCGGGAGGACCGCCCTGGACTGGCGGATCCATCCCTGCCCCCGGGGCCCCGTGGGGAGCCGCCGTTCACCGACGTCGATCGCCGGAGCTCCGCCTCCGTTCGGCCAGAAGAGAGGAAGGCGGGGACGACTGGTCAAACCTGACCAGTGGACCCAAGGGGCCCACTGTCAGTGAACCACGAGTCGGCCCGCCCGGGTTAAGTGGAGACGTAAAGCCCGAAGTACGTGTCCCCCTCTCGAAAACGTATTACGTCTGAAACGTTTTCCTTTCTGTTTTATTTTAAAATCAGATTTTGACTGAAACTTTGACTGGCTATATCTTTTTAAATAAAACTCCAAATGAATTAATTCTTTTTCCTACCTCTCTCAAATTCCACCTAGTTTGTTTTAAGATTTATTTCAAAAATATCTAGGACAACTGTTTGCGCTGTTATTAAAGTATGTGTTATTTGAATATTTTTGAAAATAGGAATCTGGAGGGGAGATTATAACTTTCAAAAGTTTTGGAGTGCACCTCACCCCTCCACACCTTGAAGGCAAGCATCTTGAACTCAGATATGATACAAGTTGGGTGCTGTTTTGCTAGAATATTCTAGAACTCCATCATTTATGCTAATGTGGAATGGTGTTATTTTTTGTGGAATCATACTCATGCATATAAGCACATGGTGAAAATCTTTTCTGTTATGTATGTGACATTGGTGACAGTAGCTACTTCTCATGCCACATGTGCCTGATGATAGTTCGGAGGGAGTCCGAAAGGAGGTTATGTTCCGGTGAACACAACCCCATGAATGACGTCTCGTTGTGGCGAGAATGTGCAGTAAGGCATGATGGGGCATGAGGGGTGGTGACCCTGTCGGGAAACTATGAAGAACATTGCTATGCTAACCATGCAGGGAATACTTAAACCTCCTGAGTCGGCCGTAGATCGAGTCTTGTTCCGGTAACCTCCCATACTTGTTTCGTACTACCACTTGTCCCTGCCATAGGTAGGGTACGGTTCAGTAAGTTGTCAACCCCTTTCTAGCACACAACGTACAGAGAGGCCATGGTGGAAGATACCGGCTGCATCCGGTAGGCATGCCACCTGGTCCGGAGGCATGGGTGTTTCCGGTTGGAGCCGAGGGGGTAGCTCCCCTAGTTTGCGCGCGGTATAAATTTTGTGACCCCATGCTAAGTCGAGGTTGTAGCCTCCCCACTTAGAGTTTTGCTTAATGGGTGTCGTGGGTGATTCCAGACACCGGTAAGTTAGGCTGGTGTGTGCGGTTAGGTGTGTTTTCAATTAAAAGACCGTAGACAGAATTAGTCCCGATGGACTAAAGAAATCTGTTACCCGTGGGTAAAGAGTACACCCTCTGCAGAGATTATACATCTATTCGAATAGCCGTGTCCATGGGTAAGGACTACAGTCTGGGATGGGTCAAGTGTCGGTCTTAGTGTCGGTCTTCGAAGGAGAAAAACTGTTAAACCAGAACTTGGATCATGACTTGTGACTTGTGATGATTATGATTATTATTATGGACTAACCATTTACATTATTTAAAATATTGAGTATCCATGGGACGGTTCTACCTCCTGGATATTCACCATGGTTATTTACCTTATAAGCCCTTTATGTGGTGTCGCTGAGACGCCCGACTGTGGCATGCTTCTTATTTATTTACCTTGTAAGCCCTTTATGTGGTGTCGCTCAGACGCCCGACTGTGGCATGTTTGTTATTCTTTTATATGAGCCCTTTATGTGACGTCGCTCAGACGCCCGACTAAGGCACGCTTTATATTATTACCCATTCAAGGTGTCGCTCCAGACACCCGATCGGTGCATTTTTAATTTCCTGCTTACGTGCATCGTGAGTTTTATTTTGGGACTGACTAAGTGATCATGGATTATTTTAGTGCATGATTATCACCTGCTATGTTATACCTGTTTTCATAATGTTTGCGAGTACATTCAAAGTACTCACTGGCTTGTCCCTGGCTATTGTCTTGGCCAGATTTCTTGCGTGGAGAGGAGCGTTGCGACGACAGCCCGGGAACATACGCAATGGAGATAGCAGCCTCACGAAGGTAGGAGTTATCCTGGTCAGCTGTTCCTGTGGGAAATGGAGTCCCATAGACGCAGATGAAACACAAACCGCTTCCGCCATCAACCACTAGAAACCAATTGTTGTACTCAGAGGCCACAATGGTCTTGTACTACATATTTTGTACTTTGCTTGGAATTTCTGTATCAAGTTGGTGCCTCATCAGCTAACAGTAATCCTGGGGCTGGTGAGCACACGGGCCATTTTCTGGGAAATTAATATCCCGAAAACCGGTCCTGACAGACTGCACCTTTGCTACGGTGGAGAGAAGGAAGAACGCGACGATTCGGCCATCTGGTGCAACAAGCTTGTCGACATCCAGAAGCAATACAAGATCATCAGCAACGGGCAGGAGAAGGACTCCGTGGTTGACCTTGCCGAGACCATCATCGACCCCGGATACGCCAACATAAAAGAAGACAACGATACCAAGGACCCGAGCACGTGGGAGGTACCTCTGAATCTAGCCTACATAACCTACGCGGCCAAGGACGCATACGCATGCTATGACATGTACATGCATATCTTGGACATGAGGGCATGTCTGCTTCCCGTAACCGACGAGTACACGGACAGCCGCAGCGTCATGATCAAGCGTGCCAGGAAGTTCTAGATGTTGTAGTTTATCTGTTTATAAGCACCTTTATCATCTGAGTGTTTCATGGATTAGCCAAAGTGTCGTAATTATCTGTTTTGTCCGAAACTTTTCTTTTAAGAACCCATTAACCTGTTTGCTTTTTTAGTGGCTATTTTCTTATGTATGTAACTAGTTCACTTGTCCGTTAAAAAAAACTAGTTCACTCGGCTGTCGTGCTTTGAATCTCCTTCCTCCCAACATATTCCCCTCCTCAGGTGGACCCAGCAGGTCTCGTACACAGACATATGGGACCAACCACCTATCCATTTGTATTTTTTATTTTGTTTAATCTTTCGTCCTCTTCCTATACAGCTCAGTTCTATTTTTCGTTTTCATTAATCCTATATCTGAATTTTCTCCCACTTTCTTTTTCGATGTAAACTGAGTTTTCTCCCAGTACTTTTCCCTAGAACCAACTCAACTGTCCCACGTCTAGCCCAAAAATAATAATACCCCACGTACTATTAACTCATCAAATTTAAATGATATTTTATTTCGTAAGTTGAAAGTTCTTACAAAATAATAATAATAATTGTTTATATATAACTTGGCAAGTTAACTCCTAGTGATTGCGTACATAAGCTTGCAAAAATTTTACTGACCAATGCAGTAATAGACGTGCAATCATGTGTTTATGTTTTTATAACATTTCGCCGTCTAGCCCAACATGATATTTTCACCCAGCCCAGCAAGTCCGCGGATTTCGAGAAAAATGCAAATGGGCTTTAAATTCTACCGTACATATAAACGGGCTGCATAGATGCTACATCATTGTTTCACCCAGCCCAACAAATGGACTAAAAAAACAAATGGACTGGCTGACATGTGGGCCAGTAGGTCGAAGCCTAAGAAGGTGTTGGATTTACATCCAACGGCCGGCATTCTTCTTCAATCTCTCGTCTTCTTGCCCCAGCGCTGCCGGGACCGCCTGCTCCAGCCTCCGGCGTCCAGCGGTGTTGTTTTGCGCTCCTCAGCGAAACGCTACCCCGCCGACGGCCAGGCCATCCCTCCACTCCGCACCTCCTGTTATTCTCTGCCGAGTGTAGGCCCACCCCGCACCCGAACCAGTCAAATTTCCCACTCCTCTCCGTCTGCAACTCCACGATCGCGTCTTCCCCATCTCCGTCGTTCCAGTCTGGGACCTCGCCGTCGTCCACCACCTCGGTGCGCTCGGCGCGGCGTGGTCAACATACGAGAGTCATCGGAAGAGGACTGTGTGTGGAGAGCCTGACGGCTGGGACCCACGAGGTCCATGTGTCACATCCCTAGCTTCTGGTAATGCTTAGTGTTGGCATCTTGCTTGCATCATGTTTAAATTCCTTTTAAAATTGAATTGGGGATTTGTGAAACCCTCAGAAATCATTTCTGGAAATGACCCAGATAAAAATTGCTACAAAAAGGTCCAAGAAAATGTTCATGTTACTCTCTGAAAATATTGGTCAGAGGTAAACATCAAACCAATATTTTTAGGAGCTCATAAATATTTATTTTGGCCATTTGGAAATAATCCAGTAATTATTTGCGTTGGATAAATATTTTTATATATACAAAATATTGTCCAATATTTCTGAATTTTGGCGAGGGGCTTTGGAGTGATCCAACTAGTCCCTACCAAAAATTTACAGAATAAAATAAGTTGATTTAGTATTTTACTAAATCAGAACAAATGTCAGAAAAAATAGAAAAGAAACAAAAATGGAGAGGCTTACCTGGCGCTCACCTGGCGGCCCAGCAAGCCGACTAGCCCAACCACCACTCGTCGTCCTTCTGGCGCCGACAGAAGGACGAGAGGCACGCGCTCACCGCCCGCGCGCATGGGCGCCACACCACCTGCCTGCCTGCCCTCCCCCCGATGCCTCGGTCTCTCCGGACGACGCCATAACAACCCAGCTCACTCTCCCCCCTCTCTCTCGTGCTCATCCCCTCTGCCGCTCGCTCTCTCGCTGGACCGAACGCGCCCACCGCCGACGCTCGCCGTTGCCACGCCCACCGCCACGGCCTCGCCTCTCCGACGAGTCCAAGAGCCTCGTCCCGTCTTCCTCGTCCTCTTCGTCAAGCCACACGACGCCGGACGCGCTGCATCGCCGCAATCGCCGTCGACTTCAACCTCCAGCACGAGATATCGCCGTCGCCGCTCCGTCGACTCCAGAGCCTCCCCCGAGCCGCTGAGCATGCCCGCCGAACCGCCGTGAGCTCTCTTCCGTTTCCCATCCGTCCCCGCTCTCGATTTCCTCTCCGTAGCTCCGTTCCCCGCCATGGCCGTATCTCCTCGCCGCCATCCATGTCGCCGCCGTCGCGTTAGCCGCTGCAGCTCGCCCCCGAGCACCCAGCCGTGCTCCTGGTACCACGAGGGTGCCGCAGAGCCCCTCGGGTAGCCTCCCCGTGCCCTGGAGCCCACTCCCGCCCGTAGCCGTGCTCCGGCCACCACCCCGAGCTCCGCTCTGGCGAGCTCCGGCCACCCCGTGTCCTCCTGTCGCCTCCCCTGGATGCGCGAGAGCCCGGGCTACGCCCCGGTGCCCTTAGCCGCCGCCCCCGTGGCCTGAATCGCGGACACCGCCGCGTCCAGAGGTTGCCGGCGATGACCTCGCCGGCCTGACGTGTGGGCCCGTCCTGCCAGGTGATTAGCTTAATACTAATCACCATTTAACTAAACCCTGACACTGGCAGATGGGCCCCAGCGCCCACTAATCTTGTAATTAGGCTAAACACACCATGTTTAACTCCGTGACACTGACGTGTGGCCCCCACACGTCAGGTTTGACCTTGGTCAGCGCCGTTGACCCGCTGACATCATGTTATCATTAGTATGACGCAATTAACAGTTTCTGGATTTAAAATAAACAGGAAATTCCAGAAAATGTTCAAAACTTCAAAATATCACAGGAATTCAACCGTAGCTCAGATTGAAATAATTTATATATGAAAAATTAGCAGGAAAATTAAATATATCCATCTGTACTAGTTTCATGCATCAAAAACCAACTTATACCTGCTGTATAAGTGAAAACACATAAATGGCATTTATAAGAGCTTATCTTGGAGTTGCATTTGAATCTTTGGTTCACATGGACTTCAACCAAATGAATGCTAGTTGCATTAGCTCAAACAACATCACATCTTCATGCCATGTTCATGCATCATATTGTTGCATATGCTTGTGTATTGATTGTCGACATGGTTCCTTCTCGATAGGTCCTGCTCCGGAGAGTGTTCCAGAGTACCTGTCTGAGGAGCAGTGCCCCCTGTTGATCTACCAGGCAAGCAAACCCCCCTTGTTCATTCCGATACAATCACACTCTCTCGCTCCTGCTCTCTTTTATTGCATTAGGACAACAACGATTCAACTGCTACTTTATGCTGCGGTAGTTGAACCCATTCCTCTGCATGACCTGTCATTGCCACAGTAAATAGTTGAAACCCACTAGCATGTGTAGGAGTTGATTGAGCCATGTTGTGTTCCTACCATGCCATGCCTGCTATTGCTTAGAGTTGTGTCAGGTCTGATTCATTGGGAATGGATTGGAGTGTTAAGATATGTTCTGATGCTGAGAGTTAAGCGTGTGAACACGATTTGGTAAAGGTAGCGGTGAGAGGCCATGTAGGAGTACAAGGTGGGTTGTCTCATTGGGACCGTCCTTAAGAACTGAGTTCTGTGTAAGTTGTCCAATGACTAGCTACTACCACACATTGGGCTCCGGGCACTCCAAGCTCTCTCGACTTATTAACCAACTTGATCTCTGTCCAGGAGTTGCAAATAGTTTCTGGTGTTTGTAGGTAGTGTTAGTAGTCTACCAAGTGGCACCCGGCTAGGTGAGCTTGGGACAGACTAGGCACAGTGGCACGGTGTACCAAGTGGCACCCAGATGGTTGGCTTGGGAACCCTGCTCACATTGTTTGGGGCCGTGAGCGACACCCCGGCCGGATCTCCTTGCGGATGGAACCCGAATAGGCGATAAACCTGGATGAGAGACTTGTGTGGTTTGTCAGGTCGTGGCTGACTCCCTCGCCAGGCTTCCGCTTGAAGGTTGCCGAGATACATGACGTGTACATGGCGGTAAGTGGCGAGAGCGTGTGTGAAGAAGTACATCCATGCAGGGTTAACATGATCTATTCAAATAGTCGGGTCCGCGGTTATGGACTTCTTGTATGCTTACGTGGTACATAGACAACTTGAAGTGGATACTCTAAAATGCTCAAGATAAGTGTGAGTGCTATGGATGGCTTCTCATAGTGAGACGGGAATGAATCCATAGTAGTGTATTGAGGTGGTGATTAGTGGACTCGTGTGCGCTTTCTTACCTCAAAGAAGTCACTCGTAGCCGTAGAATAGGTTAGCCACTGAGTCAAAGCTGGCTTGCTGCAACTGAACCCCACATTGCCTCCTTGATACTAATGCATCTATGATAGGATCTGATGTAAGTCTTGTTGAGTACCTTTGTACTCACGTTGCTTAATTTATGTTTTTGTAGATGAGACTTCTGTCTCAGTAGTAGTTCTGCATGGACTTCGACGACTAGCTTGTTACCTCAGCTACGGTCTTGTACCCTTGGGAGGGTCTTGTAGATAGTCAGGCTTCTCAGCTTTTTTTTGTAGTTGTCTGTACTCAAACATGTAATGCTTCCGTTGCTTGTATGCTCTGAATGATGGGTCATGTGACCCGTGCTTGTAATACTGCTATGTGGCTCTTCTAGGCCTTTATCTATATGAGTTTGCGTTATGTTGTGATGCCATGTTGTACAGCACATACTTGCATGTTATGCGTACGTGTAACGTGTATTGCTATGTGTGGGTCCGACAACCTAGTTGTCTATCCTTGGTAGCCTCTCTTATGGGGAAATGTAGTCTAGTGCTTCCACCGAGCCATGGTAGTCCGCTACAGCCCGGTTTACCGGAGTCCTGCTAGCCCAGCACTACTGCTCCGGAACACTTAGACTGGCCGGCATGTGATTCACTTCGTTCCTGTGTCTGTCCCTTCGGGGAAATGTCACGCGGTGACATCCAGAGTCCTGCGTAGCCTGCTATAGCCCGGGTTCCCGGAGTCGTGTTAGCCCAGTTGCTACAGCCCGGATTCACACGCCGCTGATCGACATGCTCGATGTTGTTTCATGTATGCCTGTCCCCATAATTTAGTGCCACTTTGGGTTGATGACTAGTCATGTTGGCCCGGGTTCTCTGTCATATGGATGCTAGCGACACTATCATATACGTGAGCCAAAAGGCGCAAACGGTCCCGGGCCATGGTAAGGCGACACCCGTGGGAATACCGTGCGTGAGGCCGCAAAGTGATATGAGGTGTTACATGCTAGATCGGTGTGATTTAGAATCGGGGTCCCGACACCATGGTCGCATGCAAGGAAAGTTCCTCCTTATTACGCACTGTACGTGGACTGTACGTGGGAAGGGCTTCTGTATTTTGCGAAAAAAACGTTCCCCCCGCTGACAGGTCGGACCCACCAGCTATATCTTCGCACGCAAGTAAGCGCCTCCTTATTACGCAAAAAGAATGAATACCCCCTTCTAGCTGGGACCCACCATAGTGGGTGGCTAACTTGTGGGCCTACTAAGTTGACGGGGACGGAGGGCTTTGTCAACTTAGTCAATATGAACGATTCTAGCTCCAGTGACCGTAGGATGTCCATCCAATGGCCATAGTGCTTCTTCAACCTCTGGTCTTCTTGCTCCAGCCGCCCAAAGCAGCGCCGGTCGTGCCCCGTGCTCCTGCCACCCATGGCCGGCTGTGATGCCGCGGAGGCCTCAGCGCCCCCTACTACTCCCACCGTTGGCCAGGGCATCCCTCTACTCACCCACACCCCCTGTTATTCTGCGGCGACGACAACCTCACGCCGCAGCCGAACCAGTGAACCCTCGTACTCCTCTCCGCGTGGGCATCCACTGCCGCGTCTTCCCCGGCTCCGCGTCGTCCCCCTAGGCCTCGCCGTCGTCCACCGCCTTGGTGCTCTCGGCGTGTCGTGGTCAATTTGGTCAATGACCGACTTCCATCGGAAGAGTACTGTACGTGGCGAGGCTGACAGCTGGGTCCACGGCCACAGCCCAGTTTTTTTGTGATTTGCCAAGTAAGTCGTTTTGTCAGGCCTGTTGGGCTGCAAATCTTTCAAGACGAGGAGAGCTTCATTCGGCTGGCCGAGAAAATGGCCTATCAGTAATGAGAAATGGGTTGTACATTTTTAAAACACATCAAACCGGCAATTAGTTTCAAATTTCTTTTTTTTCATTTCAAAATTTTAAATTGCATTGATTTTTATGCATGGACAATTTGTTGGATTTTATATAGATATACATTTATTTTTAAAATCAGTTTGAATGTGACTCAAAATTTCGGGATTAAAAACAGTTCGGACCGCACCGAAATATGCAAAATTTCGTATAATTTTTTAACCGTGGCCACAATATGGGCTGTAATGCTAACAAAAAGAATATGGGCTCCAAAAAAACCTTAAGAATTAGCAAATGGGCTGTAAATTATTAGAAATAATGGTAGATGGGTTGTATGCTGTTTTCCACAGATTTGAGGCTTTCCAAAAAAAAGGTTGACGCACAAGCAGTGGCTGTTGGATTTCCATCCAACGCCCGTGATGCTTCTTCAATCTCTGCTCTTCCTGCTCCAGCCGCTCAGACAAGCGCCGGCGGGACTGCCTGCTCCCTCCTCCCTCCGGCCGGCTATGCTGCCGCGCAGGCCTCACCGCCCCACCGTACTCCCATCGCTGGCCTAGCCATCCCTCTACTCACCCACACTTGCTGTTATTCTCCGGCGACGGCAGACGAACTAGTAAACCCTCGTACAGTCGTACTCCCCTCCGCGTGGGAAACAACTACCGAGTCTTCCCTGCCTCCATGTTGGTCCCTTCCTAGGCCTCGCCGTCGTCCATCGCCCTGGTGCTCTCGGCGCGGCCTGGTCAACATGGTCCATGACCGACATGCATCTGTAGTGGACTGTACGTGGAGAGGCTGACAGCTGGGTCCACGGCCGCACGCAAGGAACTGCCTCCTGATTACGCGCAAAATAATGGTTCCTCCACCTGACATCTGGGACCCACCGAAAGGGCCTCTGTATTTCGCGAAAAAACGTTACCGACGCTGACAGCTTGGACCCACCAGCTATATCTTTGCACGCAAGGAAGTGCCTCCTTATTACGCACAAAAAATGAATACTCCCCCTGCTAGCTGGGACCCAGTAAAGTGGCAGGCTGACTTGTGGGCCTACTAAGTTCACGGGGACGGAGGGCTTTGTCAACTTAGTCAATATGCACGATTCTAGCTCTAGTGACCGTATGATGTCCATCCAACGGCCGTAGTGCTTCTTCAACCTCTGGTCTTCTTGCTCCAGCCGCCCAAACCAGCGTCGGTCGTGCCTCGTCCTCCTGCCTCCCGTGGCCGGCTGCGATGCGGCGGAGGCCTCACTGCCCCGACTACTCCCACCGCTGGACAGGCCATCCCTCTACTCACCCACAGCCCCTGTTATTCTGCGGTGACGACAGCCTCACACCGTAGCAAACCAATGAACCCTCATACTCCTCTATGCGTGGGCATCCACTGCCGCGTCTTCCCCGGCTCCGCGTCGTCCCCTTCCTAGGCCTCGCCATCGTCCACCGCCCTGGTGCTCTCAGCGAAGTGTGGTCAACATGGTCAAGGAACGGCTTCCATTGGACATGGACTATACGTGGAGAGGCTGATAGCTGGGTCCACGGCCGCAGCCAGGAAGTGCCTCCTTATTACGAGCAAAATAATTATTCCTCCACCTGACAGCGGGGACCCACCAGACGGGCCACCGTATTTCGCGAAAAAAAACGTTTCCCCCTAACTGCTGTGACCCACCAGCTACATCTTCGCATGCAAGGAAGTGCGTCCGGGCAACAAAAAAATGATTCGCCCCCTGACTGCTGGGACCTACCAGCTACATCTTCGCAGGCAAGGAAGTGCCTGATAGTTGGGACCCACCTGGTCGAAGCGTACGTAGCGTTGTCGTATATACTGGTCGTTGTAGAGGCGCGCACGTGTCGTAGTAGAGGCGCGCACGTGTCGTAGTAGAGGCGCGCACGTGTCGTAGTAGAGGTGCGCACGTAGCATGTACACGTACGTACAGCGGCCAGGGTGCAAGAAAGAAAATACGGCCACGTACGTACATACGGGCAGGGTCTCGAACGCCTACTCACGCATACGTACGGCCAGGGCTCGTGTACATGGCTGGGTCGGAACGGAGAAACTGTGTCGTCGTCGTGTTCATCGGGAGGGGTCTGGCGTACCGCAAAACGGAGGAAACGGACCTCCTACGGTCGAAACGGGGGTCCTGTTGATCGGGAGGGGTGTGGCGTACCGCAAAACGGAGGAAACGGACTTGTGTTGGAGCGCTACGGTCGAAACGGGTGTCCTGTTCATTGGGAGGGGTGTGGCGTACCGCAAAACGGGACTCCACGGGATACTGTTCATCTCCACCGTCGACCCCATCCAGCCTCCACGGGCTACTGTTCATCCACCATCGACCTCCTCCAGCCTCCACCTGCGAATGTTCATCCACGGGCTCCTGTTCATCTAGCCTCCACCGCACGCTACTCCACCGGCTACTGTTCAACCAGCCCTCTCCACGGGCTCCTGTTCAACCACCCCTCCACGGGCTCCTGTTCATCCAGCCCTCCACCGTCTACAGTTCATCCTACTCTCCATGGGGTGGTCCTGTTCATCCTGCCCTCCACGGGGTCCTGTTCATCCAGCCCCAACCGGCTCGAACGATCGGGGTCCTGTTCATCCAGAGGCAACGCCACGGGGTCCTGTTCATCCACCCCCACCGGGAACTGTTCATCCAAACCCCCCAGCAACGCTCACTGTTCATCCAGAGGCAGCATCGATCGGCTTCAGTTAGCAGCAGTAGCGAAGGAATCGTTCGATCGGGTTCAGTTAACAGCCATCGATCAATCGCTCGGGTTCAGTATCACGTAGCCTGCAGTGCGATCGCTCGGGTTCAGTTAGAGCCCAACGCCTCGCACACACGTGTGTACGCACGAGAGAAACACGCATCGCTCGGCCCCCGACCACCCACCGTAACCGGGGACACCCCGATATTTTCCTCGCCCTCGCTTCTACCATGGATTTTTTTTGTCATGGACGGCCCAAAGAATGTCATGCAGCCACGTCTCTGGCCCGCCCAGGACGAAAAGCCCATTTTCTGTCATGAATTTTTCTCATAGAAGTAGGACCCCACCACATCTATGATGATACCGTGTTTTGTCACAATTATCGTCATAGAGGTGTCATAAGTATGACAAAAGATTTTCGTTCGGCCCAAAATGTCACGGATGTGTCTTTTTTTTGTAGTGCACACATATGGCGGTTTACACCTACGGGCCTTAAGCCGCCTTTGGGCCTTGGGCTCTTCATAAGTCATCCTCACGAACCGCCATCTTCGATTCCTTCATGGGCTTTTTCTTGTGAGTCGCCATGAGTATAACCCGGCCCCTCCTGGGCGGGTTAACCCAATAGCTATATCCCCAACATTAGGCCCCAGGTTGATTTGAACTTGTTCTCATCAATCTTTAACACTTAGAAAAATTCCTTTTTCATTACCTAAGCATAAACTTGTAACTCGCCATGACGTCATCCTCTGGAATCATGGTAACCTGCCGTGACGTCACCTGTCATTTATTTTACACAAAGCCAAAATCTTTAATGTATCTCCTCATATGTAATGAATCTCCAAAAATCGAGGCGTCTGCACTGTCACATATCCGTTTTTGGCCTCCTCGATTCCCGCGCTTTTTATTTATCCGTCTGCCTTATAAATAGGACCGGGGGTCTCTTTCACTCCCCCCATGCTTCTTCGTCTTGTCTTCCTCCTCGCGACGCTCTAGCATACGAGCTCCGTCGCCGGCGTCGACCTTCACCTCTGCTCTAACAACGACCGCTGCATCAACCTGTTCGGACCAGATCTCATCCGCGCACCTCTGCCGCTCAACAGCCCTGGTTAGTTCTTCTTCTTCCTCTCCTCCTAGATCCGTTAAGGCTTCAATGGAGTTCATCGAAGCTCGTCCTTGTTCTTGGCTGTAAGATTTTCGATTCGAACTTGTTATTCCTCCTGTACCGCGGCAATCTCAGCAATCCGTTTTACTATTTAGAATATCTCCTCCATATTTTAGAAAATTGATCTTTACCCATGAACTGCTCGAGCACTAATACTTTTAGGTCTGAATATTTTTGCATTAACAGAAGTGCGCCAGATCTGAAATTATAGCATCAATCTGTGAAAATTGTTTTTCTGACCACATAGTCATTTTGCTTCATCCGTAGATCTGCTCTTTCAACATTGGTATAGGCGGCTTAATTGAAAGATAGTAACCCGCCAGGTATCATTAGTCCCCTCTTAAGCCGCCAATAGTCTTTCGGTAATTTTGTAATATCAAGCTCCGGCTTAATACCTAGTCGTGCTTCATTATTGTGTGTCCTTGAATCGTAAGCCGGCTTAACCATGTGACCTTAAACCGGCATAATCTTTTTTCAGAAATGGCTAAGACATATACTTCTTGCAATTGGGTCAAATCCCGGATTACCGAGGAAGAACTGAACAATCATGTTGCCACTGGTGCCTTAGCCAAAAAGGAGGATATCCACTGGAGAGCTCTTGGTGATGAAGTCCTACCTCAACCCAAAAATGGGGAAGTGATTGTTTTCACTGATCACTTAGGTCGGGGGTTCAGCCCTCCCGGCTCGAATCTTTTTTGTGATGTGCTTCATTTCCTCCAACTGCACCCTCAAGACATCGGACCCAACTCCGTGTCAAACATTTGCAATTTTCAAGTATTCTGCGAAGCCTATCTTCAAGAAGAACCCATGGTTGATCTATTCAGGGAATTTTATTATTTAAACCGCCAAACTGAATTTGTTGATGGGCCATGCCAAGAACTTGGTGGAGTCATTATTCAGAAGAGGAAATATGTCAGTTTTCCTCATGCCAAGCTGCATAGCCACCCCAAAGATTGCAACCAGACTTGGTTCTATGTTCGAGACACATCCCCGGCTGGTGAAAATCCTCTGCCGGGTTACCGCGAGCACCGGCTTAACAACAACAATCCACTTCCCCAACGTCTTGATGCAAAGGAACGGGCCAAGTATGCACCTGCCTTCTCAAAGCACGGAACCTTTATGGCCAACGGCTTAACTCGCGTTGATTTTTTTCGGTGTTGGTTGTCTTGGAGTATCTTACCATTAAGCCACTGCCCTGGCTTAATGTGCGAATATACTAGTGATGTTAAAGATCCTCAGCGCCATTGTGATATTCAGTTATCTAAGGCAGAAGTTACTGAAGCCACCAAAAAGTTATTGAATGAACCTGTAAAAGAGTGCAGCAAAACTGGACTTAGTCCTTTCTGCACTGTCAACAAGCCACCTGCCGTAAGAATTGCCCAACTCCTACTTAATCCACATTCTTAATATTCTCTTATGATCTTTCAAATCTTAACAGGCTGATGATCCATTTTGGAAGAGGAAACCGCAGGATAAGCCGGCCAAAGCACCTCACGTCAAAACCAAGGTCAACAAGAAACCTTCCAAAAAGAAAACTGCCGAATCTGCCGAGTTAAACATTGACAATGATGATGATAATCATGAGTCAGAGGTAGAACTTGATTCACTTGGCTCTTTTTTCATACATCTCATTGACAATAATTGTTATCAGGACGACGTAGAGGCTAGCCGTGCAGGTGACGCAGAGGTAATTATTCTTTCCTCCGGCTCAGAACCTCTGCCAACATAGAAAACCCGTCAAGCAAGCCAGAAAGTAAGATTTTCTCACCCTCTAGCTCACTTGGATCCAAACTTTCTTTTGAAGAAATAGCAACATGAAGCTCACCGAACGACCTGGCATAGCGGCAACGTGATCACTTCTTCCGGGTTACCAAACACTCCACTTCGCAAACGCTGTCCAGAGGTCTTACATATTTCTGACATACTTTACCCCAAGGCGGGTTATTTTCAACAACCTCTTAACCCGTCTGATTCAAACTATCAGGGGACTTCCTCCTCTGGCGAGTCAACAGTAACACAAATTCCAGCTTTCAAGACTATGCCTGGGTAAAACTATTTTCAACTATTCCAATTTTCTTGCTTGATCATCACCTTGACTTCTTTTATTTCTTGTTTTTCAGGGGCCAAGCTAAATCCAGTAAAAAAGGCGAAACTGAATAAGCCGGTCAATGATCCCAACCTGTCTGAGCCGGAAAAACAACAACCAGAATCTTCTCGCCCAATTTTTGATAACACTGTTGATGATTTGCCACCAGAAAGCCACAATGTTAACCTTGACACGATGAATGCTAACCCGACTGATACCAATCCTTCGTGCCCTATCAGAATAGCCATCCCTGTTAAGCCGTCAGAAAGAGATGATGATGTTACCATTACTGGTCATGGCTTCACAACTCCGGGTCGTCCTACTGCCTTGTCCAGGCACAACACAAAAGAAGAAATTGCTGCTGAGGATAAGGGCAAATGGAAGGTAGATTTAGAACACTACACCCAGTTCAGCGCCCAAGACATCCATTCTGGCTATTTGAACCGTTTATACACCAGCCGTGACTTTGAAGCCGGCTTAGTGAACTTGATGAAGGATCGCTATGAGGTAAACACTGTCACTTCCTCTTCATATAAATATATTTCCATTAGCCGCCAAGTTTACTAGATATGAAGAATGGAATGTGCTGTAAATTTCAATAACTGCATAGATACAAACCAGTAGCCCCCAAGGACCGGATTATATTTTGAATATGAACCAGGACTTACAATAATAGTATTTCAACTCTGCATATGTAGCCCCCCAAAGGTCGGCTTAATAGATATGTTAAGCCGTGACCTTTGAGTAATAGAAGTAAACATTGCATCCGTAGCCCCCAAGGGCCGGCTTAATAATTACATTAAGTCGGGACTTATTTTGTAGGAATTGCATAATACTGGTCATAGTCTTCATAGCCGGATTACTACCCCTTGTCCGGGTCAACCAATATGTTCATCGTTTGACAAGAGCAGTATGCATTAGCCCCCAAGTGCTAAGGACAATACTTGTATTGTGCTTGGGACTTCGCAGTAGTTGAAGAAGCAATAGACATTATCCCCCAAGTGCCAAATATAATACTTGTATTGTGGTTGGGACTTTGTATAAATTCATTGCCATCTCATAAATTGTTTATCTTTTGCAGTCTGAGCTGAATAGTAAAGAATCCTAAATCGCTGACCTTCGAGAAAATATCAAGTCTCAACAAGCAGAGACCTCCAAAGCCAAGGATGAAGTGACCAATGCTTTAGCAGTGATGGAAAAACTGAAGGAAAACTTTAAAGCAAAAGAAGCATGCTGGGATATAGAGAGGTCAACCCTGCTGAAGAGAGCTGAGGATGCTGAAGCCGCGCTTAAATCGGTAACCGAGGAGTTATCCAGCTTAAAGCAGCAGATTAACATTATGTCATCAGCCATCTTTGGTAAGAGCATATCCCCCTTGTACTGTAAGAATCATATTGGAAACGTCTGCCGGCTTACCCATAACTTTATTGATACAGGTTCCCGGAGCGCTAAGTTGGGCTCAGATATGCGCATCCGGCTTAAAGCTGTCTACACTCTTATAGAGCAGCTATATACTGGTGCCCAACGAACCATCACTGCCAATGCATAGGAAAACTCCTTCAACACTTATCCAAGACACTTTGAAGCAATTATTAGTGTTGTCCAAGAGAATTGAGGACTTAAAGCGGGGAGCTGCCAGAGCTGGTGCTTTAACTTGTTTAAGCCGGGACAAAGCATGGCAGGCCGATCTTGACCCGGAAGATTTGGCCAACGGCTGCCCCAGTGTTAAAGAAGACAGATCAGACTTCAGTGCTAATGACTTCGCAGAAATAGCAAGAGCTATGCGTCCGGTAGCAAGTAAGCTAGCTGACGAAACCAGCTTATCCACATACCAGGCGGCTTATGATGCTGACAACAAGAAGATTGGCGCACCGATTCATAAGCCAACAGATCTTATTCCTCCGATTCGTAAGCACACCTTTGCCCCTGACATTGATCCATCAAATCTTATTGATGATGAAGCTGTGTTTAGAGCGTTGACCGGTATCAACTAGGCTACGCCTGACTTCCAGCTGATGGATAAGCAAGGAATTGAGGATGAAGACGAGGTGCAAGAAGATCCTGAGGCTTGAACCCGCCAACAATCATAAGCCGGTGTGCTGTACTGATAACCTTAATGAACACTTAGTCTTGTTGGGCCATCAGATGCCTTGTAATAGGCTAGCTTAAACTCTTGATATGCTATGCCATCGTGCATACTTTGCTTTACAAGATACTGTTGATCTGCCAATTTAAGATTTGCCACTCGTGCTTGTTATATTGGCAATTTAAATCTGCTCCTGCATACAAACAGATCACAAGTGTCCTGGCGGTTTACCGCAAGACGGCTCATAATGCCCAATATAAAACCGCTGGTGACTAAAATAGTTCATAACTAGGGCCGGTTTAATCATGATTGACTATATTAAAAAAATATCATACCAGTGATATATGATAAAAAACTGCCGGCTTATTATGCCAATGCAGTACGGGTGATGACCAAAACTTAGAAGAGAATAATTCCATGTACTGAATGCGATCATATGCTGCCGGGTCATCACAAACCTATGTTTGAGCTGTGCTACGCAGTCAGACTCTCTTTGGTCTGTGTAACCCGGTCATTAATCCGCCAAGTAGGCCAGAGCTATGCCCATATGAAATTATAATACTGGCTTGAGAGAACGAAATCCTAAGGTAATCAGAGCTGTGCTCTCATGAAATTATCATATTGGCTTGGTAGCCGAATTATCAAAGTAACCAGAGCTGTGCTCTTATGAATTTATCATATTGGCTTGGTAGCCGAGTTACCAGGATAACCAGAGCTGTGCTCTTATGAATTTTCATATTGGCTTGGTAGCCGAATTACTAAGATAACCAGAGCTATGCTCTTATGACATTATCATATTGGCTTGATAGCTGAATTACCAAGATCAAGTGGGTAGTAATGCTATGTTCTCTTTGGTGAATACACCTATGTTTGAACAGGAAGCCCCCAAGTGACATATTCGGTCAAGAGGGTAGTAATGCTATGATTCGAATACGATCAGGAAGCCCCCAAGTGACCATAATTGTGGCGTTGCACCGGATCAGAAGGGTAGTGACGCTATCTTTTCTTTGGTGAATACACCTATGTTTGAAGAGGAAGCCCCCAAGTGATCATGTTGTAAGTAACAAAGACTCATTATTCTTGAAAATGAAACGGCAGAGGCCCTGCTTTCTCAGGGATGCCGGTTTTATTAAAAATATAATATATACATTGTCAAAAATATGTACATTGGAAGAGCCGGTGGCTCAAGTATAGTATGGCCGAAGATGAGCAATATTCCACGGCCGGTGGGTCTCCTCCTCCGACTTACGCGAATCCTTGTGTTCTCGAATGTCGATAAGGTAGTATGATCCGTTGTTTAGATTTTTACTGACCACAAAAGGTCCTTCCAAAGGTGGGGATAACTTGTGCATGTCAGTTTGATCCTGGATGAGCCGGAGAACCAAATCACCTTCTTGAAAAGTTCTGGTTTTAACCCGCCGGCTGTGATAACGGCGTAGATCTTGCTGGTAAATCACTGAACGAGCCGCCGCGATGTCACGCTCCTCGTGCAGCAGGTCAAGCGCCTCTTGACGTGCGTTTTCATTGTCAGCTTCAACATAAGCCGCCACACGGGGCGAGTCATGCCGGATGTCACTAGGGAGAATTGCCTATGCTCCGTAAACCATGAAGAAAGGCGTGTAACCCGTAGATCTGTTGGGGTGGTATTAATTCTCCATAACACGGAAGGTAACTCCTCCACCCAACAACCCGGCGTCCTCTGCAGGGGAACCATAAGCCGGGGCTTGATGCCTCTCAGGATCTCTTGATTGGTTCTCTCGGCTTGACCATTAGATTGGGGGTGAGCCACTGATGACACGTCAAGCCGGATATGCTCACATTGGCAAAAAAAATCATAGCACCCTTGGATAGATTAGTGCCATTATCAGTTATGATACTGTGGGGAAAGCCAAAACGGAAAATGACCTTTTTAATGAATTGAACCGCCGTTGCCGCGTCACATTTGCTGACCGGCTCTGCCTCAACCCACTTTGTAAATTTGTGAATTGCCACCAGGAGGTATGTTTTTATCCTTGGACCTTTTGAAAGGCCCAACCATATCAAGCCCCCAAACTGCAAACGGACAAGTAATTGGAATCATCCTCAATTCTTGAGCTGGCACATGGGCTCGTCGTGAAAATTTCTGACATCCATCACACTTACTGACCAGGTCTTCAGCATCAGCATGATCCGCCAGCCAATAAAATCCATGATGAAAAGCTTTAGCCACAAGAAATTTTAGAACTGGCATGATGACCACAATCTCCTTCATGAATTTCTCGCAAAATCTCACGGCCTTCTTCGGGTGAAACACAATGTTGAAATGCCCCTGTGACACTACAATGATGTAGCTCTCCATTGGCAATGGTCATTGACTTGGACCGCCGGGTTATCTGCCTGGCCAAGGTTTCATCCTCAGGTAACTCGCCCCGGGTCATATATGCCAAATATGGAACTGTCCAATCAGGAATTACATGAAGAGCCACCACCAATTGTGCTTCTGGTTCAGGAATAGCAAGATCTTCCTCTGTAGGTAACTTGACTGAGGGGTTATACAGAATATCTAACAAAGTATTAGGTGGCACCGGCTTATGCTGAGAGCCTAGATGGCTTAAAGCATCAGCCACCTCGTTCTTCCTTCGATCAATATGCTCAACCTGATAACCCTTGAAGTGACCAGCAATAACATCAACCTCTCGACGATAAGCCGCCATGAGTGGATCCTTAGAATCCCAAGTACCAGTAACTTGTTGAGCTACCAAGTCTGAGTCGCCAAAGCATCTCACCCAACTTAAGTACATCTCCTTAGCCATCCGAAGACCGTGGAGCAAGGCCTCATATTCAGCTGCATTATTAGTACAAGGGAACATCAACTGGAGAACATAACAAAATTTATCACCTCGAGGGTTAGCTAGCACAACTCCAGCCCCACGAACCTTCCAATTGCCTGGACCCATCAAAGTGAATAGTCCAATACATGTTATCTGGCTTTTCTTCAGGCATCTGCAGCTCTGTCCCGTCATTGATGAAATCCACCAGTGCTTGAGACTTGATGGCCGTGCGAGGCATATATACTTCAAACCATGATGTCCAAGCTCGATGGCCCACTTGGCTATCCGACCTGTGGCTTCTCTATTTTGAATAATATCCCCTAAGGGAGCAGAACAAACCACAGTGATTGGGTGACCCAAAAAATACTGCTTAAGCTTCCGACTGACCTGCCTCCTTCCGTTCCACCACAATAGCTACGCTGACAGCACGGGCATTAGCAGCCACATATAACAACAACGGCTCCTTATCAATAGGAGTGGAAAGAACGGGTGGCTCAGCCAGCTGTTTCTTCAAGTCCTGAAATGCTGCATTAGCGGCATCACTCCAGAAAAAATTATCTGTCTTTTTCATCATCTGATACAGAGGGATAGCCTTCTCTCCCAACCGGCTTATGAACCGGCTTAGAGCCGCAATACGACCCGCCAAACGTTGAACATCATTGATACACGCCGGCTTAGCCAAAGAAGTAATGGCTTTGATCTTCTCCTGATTAGTTTCAATGCCTCTGTTAGAAACCAGAAAACCCAAGAGCTTGCCTGCCGGCACACCAAAAACGCACTTGGCCGGGTTAAGCATCATCTTGTAAACCCGGATATTATCAAAGGTTTCCTTCAAATCATCTATCAAGGCCTCTTTCTTTCTGGATTTCGCTACAATATCATCCACATAAGCATGAACATTGCGCCCAATCTGATTATGAAGACAATTCTGCACACATCGCTGATAAGTCGCCTGGGCACTCTTGAGCCCAAAAGGCATAGACACATAGCAGAAGGCTCCAAAGGGAGTTATAAAAGCTGTCTTCTCCTGGTCCTTAACTGCCATCTTGATCTGATGATAACCAGAATAAGCATCCAAAAAACTCAAACGCTCACAACCCGCCATAGCATCAATAATCTAATCAATACGAGGGAGAGCAAAAGGATCAGCCGGACAAGCCTTGTTTAAATCTGTGTAGTCCACACACATACGCCAAGTGCTATTCTTCTTAAGTACCAGCACTGGGTTAGCCAACCACTCGGGATGAAAAACTTCAACAATAAACCTAGGCGCCAAGAGCCGGGCTACCTCTTCACCAATGGCCTTACACCTCTCTTCATTGAAACGACGAAGAAACTGCTTGACTGGCTTAAACTTGGGATCAATATTAAGAGTGTGCTCAGCGAGTTCCCTTGGTACACCTGGCATGTCAGAAGGTTTCCATGCAAAGATGTCCCGGTTCTCACAGATGAACTCGATGAGCGTGCTTTCCTATTTTGGATCCAGATTAGCACTGATGATGAACTGCTTAGATGAATCGCCAGGAATGAAGTCAACTAGCTTGGTATCATCTGCCGATTTAAACTTCAACGCCAGGTCATGCTCCGTTGTTGGCTTTTTCAAAGATGTCATGTCAGCCGGGTCAACGTTGTCTTTGTAAAATTTCAACTCCTCTATTGCATAGACTGACTCGGCATAGGCTGCATCACCTTCTTCGCACCCTAAAGCTATCTTCCGGCTTCCGTGGTCCGTGATGGTTCCCTTGTAACCCGACATCTTGAGCTGCAGATAAACATAACAAGGCCTTGCCATGAACATAGCATAAGCCGGCCGTCCAAACAGAGCATGATAAGGGCTCTTGATTTTCACCACTTCAAAGGTCAATGTCTCTGACCTAGAGTCATGATCATCTCCAAAAGCAACTTTCAGAGCTATCTTACCAATTGGGTATGCCGATTTACCAGGCACCACGCCGTGAAAAACAGTGTTCGACGGCTTTAGATTCTTATCAGTCAACCCCATGCGATGGAAAGTTCATAATAAAGGATATTGATGCTGCTACCTCCATCCATGAGTACCTTAGTGAACTTATATCCTCCAACCTGAGGTGGGACCACCAAAGCCAAGTGACCCGGATTATAAACCCGGGGTAGGTGATCCTCACGGCTCCACACAATGGGTTGCTCCGACCAGCGCAGGTAACAGGGAACTGCCGGTTCAACGGCATTCACAACCCTTTTATGAAGCTTCTGATCCCGCTTGCATAAATTTGTGGTGAAGACATGGTACTACCCACTGTTCAACTACTTCGGGTTACTCTGATACCCAGATTGTTGCTGCTGACTCCCTTGACCAGACTGTTGATGAAAACCTCCCTGGTTACCTTGGTTGCCCTGGTGACCCTGCAAACTAGAGTTAGAGCTGCCACCACCCTAACCCAGACCATAAGAACCGGGACCCGAGCCGCCACCTGGCCCATGATTGTACTGGAACAAGTCGGAATTTTTGAACTCTCTCACAATGTAGCAGTCCTTCCAAAGGTGCGTGGATGGCCTGTCCCGCGAGCCGTGCTTTGGACAAGGTTGATTCAACATCTGCTCCAGATTTATACCTGACCCTCCTACCCGAGGGGGTGGCTTTCCTTTACGACACAGATCATTGTTCTGCGTGTTGGTATTGGCCACAAAATCTGAATTATCAGCCTTACCATTACCGTTACTCCCCTGATTCGTCGGGTAATGATGTTGGTTCCTAGTGTTGCCACTCTTCTTTCCCATTCCCGACTTATCATCATCAAACTCGGGGTCCTTGGTACCATCAGAGTCGGCGTATTTAACTAGAGCTGCCATGAGCGTCCCCATGTCATTGCAGCGGCATTTGAGTCGCCCTAATTTCTGCTTCAAAGGTATGAAACGACAATTGCTTTCCAACATTAGGACTGCCGAATCAGCCTTGATACGATCTGACGAGTGCAGAATTACTGAGACCCGGCACACCCAGTGGGTTGTCGACTCACCCTCTTCTTGAACACAAGCAGCCAAATCCATGATCGACATCGGTTGCTTGCACGTGTCTTTAAACTGCTGTATGAACTGGGCTCGTAACTCGGCCCATGATCCAATGGAGTTGGCTGGCAGTCCTTCTAACCAGGATCGAGCTGTTCCATCCAACATCATGGTGAAATACTTAGCACATGCAGCCTCATCGACGTCTAGTAACTCCATCACCATCTCATAACTTTCAACCCACGTCTCAGAGGGTAAGTCAGCTGTGTAGTTAGGCACCTTACGAGGACCTTTGAAATCCTTGGACAGACATACGTTACGTAGATCCGGCACTAAAAACGGCACACCAGGGCTTCGGGAGGTCACGCCTAACTCCACCGAAGCTGTCGGATAAACCGGAGACGGCTGACGAGCCGTGTTCTAGGCTGCCGGCTCAGTCTCGCGACGTGCTCTCTCCTGATCCATCAGAGTGTTATGGGGCGGGTTATGTCCACTGGGCGGGTTACGACGCTACTCACTGCTTGACACTGCCGGGGAGTCCATGTGCCTACTATAACCACGGCTTGGGTGAGGGGTTGAATGAATTCTCTCACAATTGTAAGAATAAGCCTCCTGCTACACCAATGCTGTTTGAAGAAGCTCTCTAGCCCTCCGCGTTTCAACCGCGGTTGGAGACTCACCTTCAACTGGAAGAGCCGCCAATCGTGATGCCGCAGCAATCATGTTGTCCAAAGGGTTAGAGTAATGACCCGACGGCGTCGGCACGTATTGCGGTGGGGTAATGTTCTGGCGAGGCGGGTCCATCGTGTGTGGCTGAATCGGCGCACCACTCCCAAGTGCAACTACTGCCCGGTTTACCCCTGCCGGGACACTAGTCCCCGCACCAGGAGTATTGAAGAGGTTCCTTGCCTCGTAAACCGGAGGCAGACGACTTCAGTGCCTTCTCCTCATGACGTCATTCGAAGCGTTCTGATCCAATGAAAGCCGGAAAGACACGGCCTGAATCCGTTGTGCCTGAGCATCCAGATCCACTTGTTCGGCCCTAATCCTTGCATCCTCGGCTGCCATGTCCTCCTTAGCTTGAGCTATCTGATCTCGCAATTTTGCAACCTCTGCATTGTGCTGATCTTGGCTCGCCGGGTTAACCACCGCTGTCAGCAGTTTTGTCAAAGCGTCTAATAAGTCGGACAAAACCTGAGCCGGCGGCCGCGCAGGGCCTCCTGCCCCGGCTGCCGTCGCCGTTGCTGACCCAGAAATCATGCTGCTCCTGTTGAAGAATTCTGCACTAATTATGTACCGGCCATAAAGATCGCAACCCGGTTCGGCGGCTCATAGGGGTCGGGAATACTGTCGCCAACGGAACAGCCCCCAAGCCTGCCGTCTTGTAATTGGTACAACGAAGTAGTCTCACCCATGGACGACTCACCATCAGAATAGATGGTCGTCTCACCGCCAGACATGGATCCTTCCAACTCAGCCCCGTGGATAAATCCAACAAAGGCACGCTTCACGGTGGGTTGAACTCGGGCGGGTCGTGCACGCTGAGCCGTATCGACGATGTCAGTGTAGAACGGCTCAGGGCCCTGTCACATCCCTAGCTTCTGACATTGCACTAGGCTAACTTCATGTGTGCATCATGTTTAAACTTTGAAAGAAACTTGAAATGGGGATTGCCTAAACCCTAGCATTAAAGGAATTCACTAGGTTCAACCAAAATATTTCCAGTAAATCCAAATGGCTTTCAAAAATGTTCATCATTCTTGGAAAATGCTGGAAACAGTAACCAGAGGTGATGCACATTTTTCCATGACATATTTGGGCTCTGGATTAAATCATACTCTAGTTGCATTTGGGCATTTAAATGCTATTAAATATTTTAAATGCTCAAATAATCATAAACTAAAATGTTTACTGTAGGATATATTCCCAAAAGTGATCATGAGCAGTTTCATGATTTTTGGAAATGCCCTGGCATTTTTAATAAAGCCAAACACAATTACAGAAAATAGAAAACAGAAACAATTAAAGAAAAGAGAGACAGAGGAATTACCTGGCGCTTACCTGCCGCCCAAGTGGCCAGCCCAGCCCACCAGTGCCCCCCCTTGTCATCTTCCTCCTCTGCCAGAAGGACTGGGCGCGTGGTCGCCCCGCGCGCGCCCGCTCTCCGCCAGCTCCTGCTTGCCGCTTCCCCGGGACACCCTGGAGACGCCACGCACTCCCTCTCGACCCCCTCGCTCTCTCCCTGGACCCCTCCCCCTCCTCTGCTCTCTCCTGCAGCACCACCGAGCGCGTTCGCCACTGCCGCTCGCCACCACCGCGGCCACCGCCTCCCCCTCGCCTCACCGACGCGCCCAGAAGCTCCGCCACTTCATCCTCGACCCCCTCGCTGAGCTACACAACGCCGGACGCCTCGAAGCGCAGCCGCTGACGCCTTCTTCTTCCTCGGGTCGCCGAGATCGCCTCCGTCGCCCCGCTCGCTTCGGACCTCCTCCGAGCTCGCCGTAGCCTCTGCTGCAACCACTGTGAGCTCACGGACCTACTCCCCTTCCTCTCCTACTCGCGTTCATGCTCTAGCTTCATTCCCCATCTCCGCCGAAGCTCGCCGCCGCCATTGCCAACGAGCTCCGTGCTCCTGAGCTCGGCCGCTCGCCCGAGCATCACCAGCGTGCTCGCCGCGCTCCTGTGAACCTGAAGCACCCACGGGTTCGCCCTGCCTTGCCCTGTAGCGCCATCTCCGCCGTTGCCCGAGCTCCGGCCACCGCCCATGTGGTCGCCACCGTAGTTCCCGACCTCCCCTCGCCCAGCCGCCTGCTCCGTTGGATGCGGTGCACGTCCAGCAGCCCGTAGGGCCAAACCCCGAGCCCAATGGTCGACGGATGGCAAAACCCGATGCCTCCGCCGTGCGGAATGCTTGCCGCCGGCCATATTCCGGCGAGGCTGACGTGGCGACATCATTAGCAGCTAATGACGCCACTACTAAACCCCCTAGCTCATTGACAGACTGGCCCCACCCTTAATTAACCACAGGGTTATTTCCTGTTTAAATTAAGCTAATGCCGTGGACCCCACATGCCAGCTTTGACTTTGGTCAAGTCAACGTTGATCGGTCCCACCTGTCATCCACCCAAACCAGCCTGAGACACTTACGTATGGGTCCCACAGGTCAGGTTTAACCTGGCCGACCCAGTTGACCTGCTAACATCACACCTATGTCATGCTGACGCAGTAAAACACTTTCTGAATTTAAGTTTATTCAGGAAATTCCAGAAAATAGTGCAAACTTCTAAAATTCATAGAAATTCAACCGTAGCTCCAAATCAAACAAGTTATATATGAAAAATGATCAGAAAAATCCAATCTTTCCATCTGTACTGGTTTCATGCATGTTAGAACACTTTAACCTTGCTGCTTAGGTGAAACATGATAATGCACTTTATAAATTCATAATTTGAGTTTGAGTTTGAATCTTTGGTTCAAATGAACTCAAACCAATCTGTTCTAAGTTGCATTAGCCAAAACACATTCATATTGCCATGTCATTGCATGCATCATATTGAGCATTGCATTGATCGTGTTTATTCTCTGTTTGCCGGTGTTGTTCCCCCTCGGTAGACGTATGTTCCGACGATGAGTTCGATGACACCGATGAAGAGCTATATCATCTTCAGAAGTGCCAGGCAAGCAAAACCCCCTTGTTCATTCCGATACAATCCCACTCTCTCGCTCCTGCTCTCTTTTATTGCATTAGGACAACAACGATTCATCTGTTACATGCTGCGGTAGTTGAACCCCTTTCCTCTGCATGACCTGTCATTGCCACAGTAAATAGATGAAACCCACTAGCATGAGTAGGAGTTGTCTGAGCCCTGATGTGCCTACTCATTCATGCTTGTTTGTCATGCCTGGTATTGCTTAGAGTTGTGTCAGGTCTGATTCATCGGGAATGAATTGGAAAGTGGTGAACATGTCCTACTGTGTGAGAGCTAAGGGTGTGAACACGATTTGGTAAAGGTAGCGGTGAGAGGCCATGTAGGAGTACATGGTGGGTTGTCTCATTGAAACCGTCCTCAGGAACTGAGTTCTGTGTTTGTGATCCATGAACAGTTACTACCACACATTGGAATGCTTAAGTGCCCCTCTCGACTTATTAATCAACCTGATCTCCGTCCAGGAGTTGCAACTAGTTTCTGGTGTTTGTAGGTAGTGTTAGTAGTCTACCAAGTGGCACCCGGTACAGGTGGGCTTGTGACAGACTAGGCACCGTGGCACGGTGTACCAAGCGTAGATCCATCCGTCGAGGTGGGCTTGGGAACCCTGCACACATCGTTTGGGGCCGTGAGCGACACCCCGGCCGGATCTCCTTGCGGATGGAACCCGAATAGGCGATAAAACTGGACTAGAGACTTGTGTGGTTAGTCAGGTCGTGGCCGACTCCCTCGCCAGGCTTCCGCTTGAAGGTTGCCGAGGTACACGACGTGTACATGGTGGTAAGTGGCGAGAGCGTGTGTGAAGAGGTACACCCCTGCAGGGTTAACATCATCTATTCGAATAGCCGTGTCCGCGGTAAAGGACTTCTGGGTTGCCTATAACAGTTCATAGACAAGTGAAAGTGGACACTCTAAAATGCGCAAGATAAGCGTGAGTGCATGGATGGCGTTCTCCTGGGAAGACGGGAGCGGATCCATAGTGGTGTATTGATATGGTGAATATGTGGACTCGTGTGCGCCACCTCAAAAGAGTTACTTGCAGTCGTAGTTCAGGATAGCCACTGAGTCAAAGCTGGCTTGCTGCAGTTAAACTCCACCACCCCTTTGTTGATACCGATGCATATGTAGATAGTTCTGATGTAAGTCTTGCTGGGTACATTTGTACTCACGTTTGCTTATTTTATGTTTTGCAGAGAGACGTCAGTCTCGCTAGTAGTTCCATGTGGACTTCGACGTTTAGCTTGATACCTCAACTACGATCTTGTGCCCTCGGCAGGGTCTTGTAGATAGTCAGGCTTCGCAGCCTTTTTCTTTTGTAGATGTCTGTACTCAGACATGTTAAGCTTCCGCATGTGCTTTGACTTGTATGCGCTGAATGTTGGGTCATGAGACCCTTGTTTGTAATATCTCACTCTTCGGAGCCTAATGAATAAATACTCTGAGTCGTAGAGTCTTGTTGTGATGCCATGTTGTATTTGCACATATCGAGCATATTGTGTGTATGATTGAAATGCTTGGTATGTGTGGGATCCGACAACCTAGTTGTTTATCCTTGGTAGCCTCTCTTATGGGGAAATGTAGTCTTATGCTTCCATGAGCCATAGTAGTCCGCTACAGCCCGGTTCACCGGAGTCCTGCTAGCCCAGCACTACTGCTCCGGAACACTTGACTGGCCGACATGTGATTCACTTCGTTCCTGTGTCTGTCCCTTCGGGGAAATGTCACGCGGTGACATCTGGAGTCCTGCCTAGCCTGCTACAGCCCGGGTTCCCGGAGTCCTGTTAGCCCAGAGCTACAGCCCGGATTCGCACGCTGCTGACCGACATGCTCGATGTTGATTCATGTATGCCTGTCCCCGTAAGTTAGTGCCACTTTGGGTTCACGACTAGTCATGTCGGCCCGGGTTCTCTGTCATATGGATGCTAGCGACACTATCATATACGTGAGCCAAAATGCGCAAACGGTCCCGGGCCATGGTAAGGCGACACCCGTGGGAATACCGTGCGTGAGGCCACAAAGTGATATGAGGTGTTATCGGCTAGATCGATGTGACTTGGAATCGGGGTCCTGACAGGCCCGGCTCGCCGATCTTACTGATGAAGACATGGATTCCGCCGAAGGGGACCCGGTACCCGTACTCAACTGAGCTGGCCTCAGGGCCCCATCCTGCATCATCAATGTAGAGCTTGCCGTGACAACTCTTGGTCATCCAGCCCATAGCGTATCCCTTGATCCCTTCGAAGCTGCCGTGTCAGAACTCGAAACCACTGTGCGCTGGCCCCACGGTGGGCGCCAACTTTCGTGGAAGTATCACGGCAGAGGTCCTTATGGAAGGACTTAATTGTGGAGCCACCGCGACGGGGTTAGCTTAAAGGGGTTAAAACGAGACAAAGGACACGAGGAGTTTATACTGGTTCGGCCCCTTGCGGTGAAGGTAAAAGCCTAATCCAGTTTGAGGTGGTATTGCTAGGGTTTCGATTACTAGGGAGCGAATACGCTTTGCCTAGCTTTTGATTTGTTGTTTTTCTTCCCCTAAGTCACCGTCGGGTCGTCCCTTTATATACTCAGGTTGACGCCCGGTGGCTCACAGAGTCCCGGCCGGCTCATAAACGTGTTCGGCCCGGTGACTTAATTACAATTGCCTTATAATATAAGTCACACACATATGGCGGTTTACACCTACGGGCCTTAAGCCGCCTTTGGGCCTTGGGCTCTTCATACGTCATCCTCATGAACCGCCATCTTTGATTCCTTCATGGGCTTTGTCTTGTGAGTCGCCATGAGTATAACCCGGCCCCTCCTGGGCGAGTTAACCCAATAGCTATATCACAAACAATAATGATACCAAGCCTCACTATCAATGGCATATTTTCTAATCTTTCTAATCTTCAAGCGCATTTTCTCCATCTTGATCTTGTGATCATCGGTGACATCGACAACATGCAACTCCAATTCCATCTTCTTCCCCTCAATTCTTTTCAATTTTTCTTTCCAATACTTGTTTTCTCTTTCAACTATATTTAACCTCTCGACAATAGGGTCGGTTGGAATTTCCGGTTCACATATCTCCTAGATAAAAATATCTATGTCAACTTGATGGGCTTAATTTGTCATAAACACGAAATGCAACAAATAGTTATAAAAGAGAATATACCACATACGAATCATAACTCAGACGAGGGCCGACGGGGACGGATATCAAAACCATGGCACTATGTATAACAAACAACGTACGGGTAAGATAATTATACGAGTAACTGTATATCTAAATCACACAAACATGAATTTTTTATATAAAAAAGATAAGAACAAGAGGCTCACCACAAGGTGGTGCGGGCGACGGGACGGTGTGGGCGATCGATGTTAGCTAGGACGGAGACGGGAAGGCACTAAGTAAACCACACCTATATATGAAAACTAAGTGTTATTTTGACCTCAAATTGCATATAAATCAAATACTACCACATATAATTCCTCCCAAAATAAAACCCAGAAATCACTATACTTATAGAGCATTGCAAGAGCTAATCTAGCAATGAGAGATGAAAGGATAAAGTTGCTAACCTTTGTGATCACTTGGATGGATGCGGTGCCTTCAAATCTTCACAAATTTTGGCAAAAATGGAGCGTGAGCTCGAGAGGAAGAGGAAGAAAACAGAGGAGAGGGAAAAACAGAGCGCTTCGGCTCGGGCTGGATGGAGCACTATATATAGTGTGACCTTTAGTACTGGTTGGTTATATGAACCGGGACTATAGGTCCATGTCTAGTCCCGGTTCGTAGCATGAACCAGTCACTAGTGCGCGTCGGTCCTAAACAAACGGTTTAAAACCCCTTTCCGCGACGGCATCTGGAACCGTCTCCAAGTAAGTCTGGGCAATAGGGGGGTACTTCCCACACGACCCAGAAACCGTCGGGGATATGCCCTCCTGGCACACACGTTCGGCAAAATGAGGTCGTGTGCGACCGGGGAGCGCTCAAATACGAAAATACGTACAGTAGAGCTGAAAAAATACAATTATACGGTGAAATGGTTTCCGGTCGCAAGTACATCCCACACAGTCAGTCCCCGCTAAACGTTTTCTTTCGTATGCACATCCCACACAGTCGCTCCAAGGAAAACGTTTCCGTTCACAGGTACATCACACACAATTTTTCCCGTTAAATCGTTTGCGTTATTGAATGTAGCACACACGGTCCGTAGAAGAAACTGTGTGGCAAAGGCTGTCCATGACACACAGTTTTTATGTGGTAAACGTTTGCGCAAGGTGGCCTAACGCAAACAGTTTTCAAGAGAAATTCGTGTGTGATTGTTCATTGATCCAACGCGGTTTATTCTTAGAAACTGTGTGCGTTGCCTGAGGTCATCGCCCATGGTATTTTTTCAACAACCATTTGCAAGATCAAAACCCAATTAGCATGCTAATTGCCCTATTATTAATAATCCATTTATTAATCTAATTGACATTCATATTAAGCAAACAATATATTTCATTTCCATATTAAGGAAGCATAATTTCATAATTGAAATACATCAGAGTACAACATGATATATCTTAAGCACTCAGCTACCCCATTACACAACTGCACCAGCAGCAAGTTCCACATGCAACATGTAGAACCTTTTGAAATTAGCTTCATAGAAGGTATATAGACAGATGCATCTGATCTGGAAAACTGCTGAAGCGGAAGGCGAATATTGAGCCTTCATTCATGTTGAAGGTCTTTGCAACTTTAGGCCAGTGCCTGTGGATGATTGACCATCCGTCCTTATTGAACCGTGGGTGTTGTATGAAAACCTTCCTCGCCTCCTGACCATAGAGGTGGTTTGAGAGGTAATCATCAGTGCACTACTTTGGAAAGGCCTGAAAACAAGGATGTGCATAAATATCTTCTCTATATTGGAAACGGGGCAAAGGAATAAAAAAAGGCAAGGTATAATAGTTAGTACCATCTTGTAGTGAACTGATGTCTTCTTCATTGTGCAGACAAAGATCTTGTTGTTTTTTGTCGCTAATTTCTTTATCCTAAAAATCTTTATGAGATTCTTGATTTGATTGATATTTATGGACAACTCATTTCCCCATATGCAAAAAGAGCAAACAGTGGGTCAAAACCTCTAACAGCAGGACCTACATGTGCAAGAACAAATTGTTAAAAACCAAAATATTAGAATGGTTCCTGCAATTGCACAATAATGTGCTATTAGACAACGGACCATGCACGTGCTAACCTCGATTGTAAACCTCAGTGCTTCCCATTGTTTCCCTGCAGCACATATAAGGTAGTTACTCATCAGGTTAAGTAAGGGTTCGCATGCTATTAGTAAAATATGTTGCTGAAAAATAAGCACATTGCAGATTCATCAGATTAATTGAAGACACACGGAAAACCCATTTACCCAAACCAAGCATGATTAAGAACTAGGAAATACAGCACTTGTATATGTTTCTCATGTATTAAGTGCAGCCAAATTCGATTTATTCCTCACATGCACAACAATACAAAATTCTACCCACGACAATTGGACATCGCATTGCCGAATTGAACCAAGCAGTCAACTAAAGACCACAACAAATGAACCAAACATTAACCGAGCACCACATTGCACAATATAACATACTCCTAATAGAGGATCAGAGAGTTAACTAAACAGTTAACTACAACCAATTATAGCAATTGTATTTGTTTCTCATGTATTTGCTACAACCAAATTCAATTTATTCCTTACATGGTATACAATAACAGAATGCACCCACAATTTTATAAAGATAAATTCGATTTATTCTCAGATGGAAGACAATACAAAATTGCACCCTGAAGAATTGAACATCACATTTGCAGAATTGAACCAAACAGTTAACTAAAGACGACAACTAATTAACAAAATAGTTAATAAGTGAGCACCAGACTGCACGACATATAAGAACATATACACTAGAGCAACAGATTGCATGGTGAAATTAGATAGCAAAATTCACCAGATTTTGTGAAGGAAAGGCAGGAGCAGCACACGCAACGGGTAAGCCGAGCATGCTTAACCGGCGTAGCGAGCAATTGGAAAGGTGCTCCTCCAAGATCTGGGGGTCGGCACGAATGGTAGCCATCGCGACCTCATCCGCGCTTGCGGTCGCGATTTGCTTCTCCGCTGCCAAATGCTCCTTGACGTCCTAGCTATACTGCGTGCACCATGGCTTAGCCCGACGCTTATTTGGTGGAGGGGTCGGTGATTTGGGTGGAAGGTGTCGCGCTCGCGCCGGCGGTCGGGGCATGTGGGATGTGGAAGGAGGAGGAGGATGGGGGTCGGGTGTGGATTACCTGCCTGGATAGAGGAGGCCGATCAGCGTGAAGGAGGGTCATCGGCGAGGAGGCGGCAGCGCTGCAAGCAAGGAGTGAAGGTTTCAACTTGGAAAGGAAGGCGGAAAGAGGGGAAATGTGGCTTTTGGTAAGGGGGAGGGGGCGGGGAGGTAGATATTTCCGCGAAAGCGGAAAATTTGGAATCGCTTCAGCCAAAAAACTGGCGCGCAAAGTGACATCAGACATGGTCCTTATTTAGAACTGTGTACGATATGTGGACAGCACAAATGATTCAGATAGCTTAACCCGTGTGTGATGAGTTTGAACGTCAAAAGTTTTGGTTCGTATTTCCATGGTTACAGTGGTCATCCATGCCATTGCATAATTTGGGTACACAAAGGAGACTACAGCACACCCACACTTCTTAATCGAGCAAGTTCAGCAATTAAACAGACGTAGCTGACCTAAACATTACTCTAACAAATTAAAGACCGGCGCTCTTAATTAAACAAAACATAGAGTACTACTATGGCTGGTGCTCGTCGATCTCCGCCGCCGCCTCCATGTCCAGCTTGCGCCCGACGGTCTCCTAGGGAAGGGGCTCCATGGAATCCATCGCACCATACTCGGCAAGCATCTCGCCATCCATGTCCGCCATCTCTTTGGAAAAGGCCGCCACGAGCTGGGCGTGGGCAGACGCAATCTGGGCTTGGACGGGCTCCATCGTCGCAAGGTATGCGGCGGAGGAACAGACGGCTGCTCGAACGCTCTCGGCGATTGCCAGCTCTTCGGCCGTCGGTTGCCGACCGTTGTTGGAGAAGCTTCATTCGATTTGTGCGGTGACCGCCAGGAGCTGGGCGTGGGCGGCCTCGACATGGTCCTGGCCGGCCTCGATCAGCTAAGGTCACCGCTGTGGAACGGACAGCTGCTGTGCCGCTCTCGCCAGTTGCTATCCCCGAGGTAGATGTTGCTGCGGCCACCTGAGAAGCAACAGCGGCCGTTTGGGCTGCCTTTGCCACCCGGTCGCAAATTGCGGCCGCGCTCATGCACCTTGTTAGCACGCGCATGGCGGCTGCAGCCACACTCTCGCCGGAGTGGGCCACCCAAGTTGCCCTCACGACGCGGGTCCACGTGCCCATCTTTCACCGGCGATGATTGAACAGTGAAATGATATCTGGGGAGCGAGCTAGTGTGCTTGACACGCCGGCTGTGGACTGTATCCGACGCACCTTCTCGCGTAAGCCATAGGCGTACTATACACCAACGGTGCTCCAAGATATTTTGTACTACATCTCACACGGTTGATGATAATAAACTGTGTGCGATCTACTTGATTTTTCATCTTGATTTGAATTACATAATGGGGTCACAACGGCAATGGACAGTGTTTGAATTGCTAAACCGTTGATTGCCCGCAAAACATTGAGATGCCTGGTTTTTAAATTCTAGTAAATCCAAAAATCGTCTGAAATTCATGAAACTTGGCATGCTATCATGGAGCGGCATCAACATGCCGTGGTACAAATTTTGTCCCATTTGGGGCAGGTTTGGGTATATGCTTCTCACAAACCGGTGCATCTCACAACAAGCGTGATGGTTTTCGGTAGGGAACGTCCCTCCTTTGTGGACGAAACGATGTCCATTGCCTCTTATTACTTTCAATTTTCTTCTCGTGTCAACATAGAACAACAGGAGTGTTGTGTGATATTTTGTGATTTTTGGGGTTCGTTTGGACATTTTTATGCATTAACTAAGTTTTCAATGCGTTTTATGTGCATAATTCAAATTTGAACTACATGCACATGCTCCAGTGCATATAAATTTGTTGAAAAATCAAATATGTGTCCTTGCGTGCATGCTTAGGTCCCATGCAAGAAATGGGAATGAATTTCAAACACCAGGGCACCGTTGATTGCCGGCAAAACATTGAGATGCCTGTTTTTTAAATTTTAGTAAATCCAAAATTTTGTTAACCATTCACGTGATGCCACGTATCTTGGTTTTAATGGCTGTAGGAGGTGTCGTGCGGACAGCTGCTTGACCTTGACTGAACGGGAGGCGTGCGAGCGACGTCCGGTGCGCAGGCTGACCGAGAGGCGTGCAAGCTGTCCTTGAGTGCATAGGCTCACCGGGAAGCGTGCTAGCTGTACGCTTCGCAAGCTCACTGGGAAGCGAGCCCTTTGACTTCCATGGCCGCCCGCCTTGCTCGCATCCGCTCCATTAATGGCGCCCAAGCCGCAGTTTAATTCGCTTTTTAAATATATGACACTCATCACAAACGTTTATTTTAGAACACCCGTATGCAAACCGACAGCTTCCCCAGGAAGCCATGAGAAAATGTGTCGAGCAGGATTTCTGCAGCTCTTGATCGCAAACATTTTAGATAGAACACCCGTATGCAAAGTGAGAGCAGCACAGTATTTGTGCATCCCTTCAACGCAAACGGTTGTTTTGGATGACCCGTGTGCAACCACGTACAAACAATTGAGACAATTCCTTATTTGACACTACCTTAAAATGTGGTTCCCTATTTGACCCCGAAGAAAATTTTCTTCCTTTTTTGACATATGCACTAAATTTCTTTCCCAATATGACACTCTAGTGCATTTTGTTCACTAACAGTGTTAGAGATAGATGTAAAAATACCTTTTTACCCTGGTGCATAAAGTGAGCAAAAATTTGTACATGACAATATATACACTTATGTTACATATTTGGTCATGTTAAATGACCAATTGAGACCCCATAATTTGGTCAATGATCTAATTTCAATCCAAAAAATTGTTCTCTCATTTTAATTCAAAAAAAATGAAAATTTGGCAGAACCTCCCCTATAATTTGATCCCATATCTCACACAATTCATATATATATATATATATATATATATATATATATATATACATATACGTATATACACACAATATGCATCACAACATGAACAACACCAGAAGCAGCCATGTTCACACATACATCACATTTAGGTTCACATTCACCACATACATCAGTACTAGTTGGCATGCATCACATACTGTTTCACACATGAGGTCAGGTCCACAACTACATCACATGAGTAGCACAAAAGGACATCCAAAAGTAACCATGACATTAAGGAAAACATGAGAATCACAAACTAAGCCGCCTTTTGCTTCTTGTGCTCATTGAAGGGCTTGCAGGGTTAATTTTTTTGCTTCTTGTGCACATTGCTGGGCTGTCTTGTGGCACCATAGGAATCTTTTCAGTGCACTCCTTCTTACTCTTGCCCCTAACCTTCGCAGGAACATTTGTTTCATCGCCGGGCATAGGAAACTCGATGGAAATTGGCTCCGGCTGTTTTGAGCCGGTTCTTGATCTGCACTTAGGCATGTAAGGCAACAGTAGTTTTTAGCAATTGAAAACAAAAAAAGATTCATAACATGTCAACTAAAAAGAGAAACAATACCTCTTGGATCGAACCGATTCAGATTTCCCCCCTTTTCCCATTTTGTTTGTATTCTCCAAGCTTTTGCTATGGTGAGAAGAAAGCAATAAGAATACAGAACAAGTTTTAATTTAACTAAATCTCAAAATCTGAACTAGTTGTAATCACCTTTTTGATGCTCCAGCACTAGAGTTAACATGTTTCCCCTTTTTATGGGTTGTAGTTTCCAAGCTTTTGCTATGGTGAGCAGAAAGGTACTTAGAATTCAAACATTGTTTTCATGTATTTATGAGCACAAGTGTAAAATTACGAACCTTGGGGGAAAACACATTCTTGTTGGTACTCCATCTTCGCAAGGCACAATGGATAACTCAGCTGTTTTGGTTGTCTTTGTCCTTTTCTTTGGTGGTTGTCCACACACAAGAGATAGGAAAGTAGTGAACATGTATAGTTGGAAGAATAATGCAAAAATGAGTAAATCTATACTACCTCACATCCATCATTGCAGCAATGTCCTCTGGGTTTCCCTTCTTACATTTGTGCCAATGATGCCCATATTCCTTACAAATAGGGCATAAGTGTTGACCACTTTTCCTTTCCTTCTCACCACAACCTTTGTACCTCTCAGTTTTACGCCTACCAGCTGTGGCCTTCAATAGTGGTGGATGCATGAAGAATCCATGGTCAGATTTAGGCCATTGGGTCTTGTCCGGCATAGCAGGAATTAGTTGGGCATAAGCTGCTCTATATTTGTCAACGGAGAAATACAAGTCCACATAGTGTCGTATGTGTGCATTGCTAAGTGACGTGATGAATGCAAGAGCATGTTTGCAAGGAAGGCCGGAAACTTGCCATTGTCGACAAGAACATGTCCCCTCTTGCAAGTTGACCACAAACCTAAAGCCACTACCACCTAATGCAGTTACTTCAACCACTTCTTCTGAGCTTTCTACCACCTCCAAGTTTAATTCCCTGGTCATTGCATTCAACTTCTTAATTATGTGGGGCAGAATCAAACCATCTAACTCCTTTGCTACTTTTCTCCTTCGGTTCCACAATATCATAACCAATTATCTCGCTTCATCAAAGAGGTCATCCAAGTTCAAGGACTTGTGGTGCTTAATCCAATTTTTAAAGCTCTCAGCCAGGTTGTTGGTTACATAGTCTAACTTGCATATAGTTGAGAATTGACTCCTAGACCACAACCTATTGTGCCACTTCCTTATATATGCAGTTGCAGCTAGCTTTGTTGTCTCCATAGAAACCCAATGTTTGTCAAATAAATATGGGTTCCATGAGTAAGCAGCAGCCCAAAGGTGGCCATCAAACACCTTCCCATGGAACTTCTTCTTGAAGTTGGTCACCAAGTGAAACATGCATTCCCTATGTTCCGCCTCTAGGAACACTTCTTTCACCCCTGCCATTACTGCTTGACCAGCATCGGTGCATATGGCCAACCCATTTGGTGATCCTATGGCCTATCTTAGCAATTACATCAACCAAATCCAATTCTCGTTTGTTTCAGAATCAAAGACTCCAAAACTAACCAGATATATCCAATTATGGCCATCAATGGCGGTAGCACTAGCCAGCTGCCCCTTGAATCTGCCTGTCAAGAATGTGCTATCTATTGCCAAATATGGTCTGCAACCACTAGGGAACCCCTCTATGCAAGGTTTCATAGCAACAAAAATTCTTCTAAACCTGATTTTACCATTTATTGTGTGATGATCAATCTGCACTATGCTACCGGGGCAACAACTTTCAACTTGTGCCTTAAACCTATACAAATTGTCAAAGCTGATATCCCAATCACCATATAGTTGCTTCAAGGCTAGCAACTTACCCATATATACTCTCTTGTAGTTAATTTTGACCTTGTGGTGTTCTTTAAGCTTCTTTCACAATTCCTTTGCTCCTAGAGTTGCATCTTCAATGAGCCAGTCCTTCACCTTCTCACATATCCAGTACTTAGTTGGATTCTTCACCTTCTTTTTCCTTCTTGCACTAGAGCAATCATGACCAAAAGGGTTTTTTTTCACCTACAAAAGAAGAATATAATTAGTTAGCTAAAAACTCTCAAACAATCATGCAAGAAATGTTTACAAACGAGCAAAGTTAGACAATTACCACTACGGTACACAAATCATCCGTTGTAGAAGCATGTATCCTCCATGGACAATTATCTTCATCTCTTATTTTACAACCCCTGAACCTACATGGTGCACTCTTCTTCGTATTATACTCAAATTCATGTTTGATAGCATGCTGAGAAAGGGCCAACTTAAACTCCTTCATATTGGGATATATGAAACCTTCAGTCATAGGAGGGTCATCCTTATCATACTCTATATTTGGGGCATGATTTACCTCATGCAACTCCTCATCCTCCTCTACTTCAGTCTCGTCCTCGCTCTCATCCTTACTCTGATCCTCACTCCCATCCTCACTCTCACCATCAGCAACATAGTCTTGGTCCTTTTCTTTATCAGGAAAAAGAACCACATTTAGAGCTTTAGGTTCTTCCTTCAAATACATATTCTCTTCATCCATCCCAACATGTTCATTCTCCGGTATTGGGTTGCGAAGGTAACTATCATCATCTTGGTCTACGTTGTTCTTAGGTTGGATATGCACATTACTATAATACTCAATGATAGGCTCATATGGTTCAGAGGGTTCCCAATATACAATGAACATCTGCACCATCTTTGACTTAGACTGTTTCTCAAACATATACATCAACTCTTGGTCTGATTTTATTTCTAGAAACGTTTTCAGAACTTCATCATAGTAGTGAACATGCGCACCTTCCAAATAACATGGCTGGTACTGCACTATAATTGATTCAACCAAATCTTCATAATTTGTCAAGTCGGAATCAATAACCTTCTCGAAATAAAAACACATGGGCTCTTTTCTAGCTTTTTTTGGGTTGCCAAGCAATCTAATTTTCAGCACATAACAAGAATTTGGATCCATCCTATACATAAAAGAGAAACTTATGCATGAGCATTGCTACTGGATATGGGTCAACCTGCTCCTCCTTCTAATCTTGCATTTGAAGAGAAATTGTGGAAGGAACTCACCCATCTAAGTCTGCAGCCACACCGTGGCCCAAGTCCGCATCCACGCCCACCCTTGTAGCCAAGCCATGGCCTGCACCCCCGCAGCATCGCCATGGCCTGCGCCCAGAGCTGAGCTCACCAACATATGCTGCATAGTCGCGCCATGGCCGGCGCCAGCAGCGGACCTCACCGACAAGCCATCCCCAGCCCCGCCTTGGCCGCCGTCCGCCGTGCCTGGGTCGCCGTCCGCCGCGGTGCTTGCTCCGGCGCCCGCAGCCGTGCTTGATCCTCCGCCCGCAGCCACCCCTTGAGCCATGGCCCCTCAGCTCACGCCGCCACCGTACGAGCTAACAACCCGCTGCCGCCGCCGCTAGGGTTGGGGGTGGGGAATCAAAGAAACAGAGACGAGAGGATGGCCAGATCGGGATCGGGCTTGTGGGCTAGCGACTCTGGTCAAAAATCCTTGTGGGCTAGCTACTAACACGGGGGTATTTTGGTCCATCCAAAAACAATTTAATGGAACGGTGTAACAAAACGGACGGCGATGTCACGTAATTAAGAAAATTTAGACTACATGTTAAATAGGGAAAAAAGATTTCTTCAGGGTAAAATAAGGAACCACATTTTAAGGTAGTGTCAAATAAGAAATTCTCACCAAACAATTTGGTAAGATTTGTCAGTCCCTGTAACACTGCGATTTGTCAAAATATGAAGCTAAAAATCACTAGCAGTATCTAATTTTTGCAACTAAAATTTAGTAATTAAGCATAGATTTCATTCATAGATTAAGCAGTCGTTCTTAATTTATACAAACAGTTCAAATCGACAGCTGAACCGACCAAAATTTTCCCCAATTATTGCCAACCACGTACTGAAATAGCTAGTTCAACTATATATACTAGCTAATTTTAAGTACGTTGTACAGTTCTACCACATCTATAGACAGATGAACTGAACAAAGTAGCCCCTAATACTACTACTACTACTGCGGATGGGCTTTGTACTACTGCCGGATGCCTCTCCTCCGAGGCGCTCAGTAAGAGGCGGAGGAGGAGGAGCCTACCGACGAGCTGGGCACCCGCAATGCGGTGCCTGCCGCTAATGCAGCTTCAGTGACGCTCGCCTCGAACGCCCTCTGCTGCTCCAGACGACCTCTCTCGAAGCGGTGGTTCTCCTCGTAGATCTCATGATTCCTCGCCTCTGAGGCGGCGTGTGCTGCTGCCACTGCGGCGGTAAGGCTCTTTGTGTGCTTGACGAGGCGCTCCTCCTCCTCCCGCAGGAATTCGGTGTAGCGCGCCAGGTCGCTATCGCACGTGCGGGCATCCACCTCCGCCTCCCGCCTTCGGGCGGCGGTGGCGGAGCGGGTGATGACCCCGGCGGTCGATGGTGGGCTGGCGGCCATGGCGGCCGATAACGGGGTGGTGGCCACGACCACCACCTCCTACATTCGGGCCGCGGCGGCGGAGCGGGCGATGGCCCTGGCTTTCGACGATGGTGTGGCGGCAACGACGGCTGGCAACAGCTGCTGTCGGGCATCGGCAGCGGAGCGTGGGTGGGTGTTCCGCGCACACCCAACAGGGACGCCACGCGCACTACACTACGCCGGGGACTGCGCCGCCGCAGCGGTGTAGCCTCCCAGCTGGAGCTGTCCTCTGATGATGGTGGAGTGGCTGAGCGACGACGACGGACCGGTGCCATTGGCGAATGTGGGAGAAGCAGACGAGATAAGCTACAGGGATGGAGGGGAAAATGCGACGCAGGACTTGCTGGACGTGAGGGTTTTTATAGCTGGCTGGTAAGCATTGGGATTTTGGGGATTTCACCGAATCAGGCGGGAAGCTTGCGCGGGAACCTGCGAGGTTACACGGGAACGGGCTCACCGACGATTCCTTGACGCCACCGTTCGGCAAAAAGAACGCCCCCGCGCGCTGCGCAAGCTTGCGCTGTAAGCCGTCTGCGGCAGCGGGGTGACAAGACGTGCGAGAGGAGGACGAAAGGCCACGTACACATACGGTTAATAAAAAAATGTTTGCAATTTAATTACCTACTATACCACTGTCCTGGTTTATAAGTATGATTTAACTAATAAAATACGAATGCATATCGCCAAAGATTATATAGTTGGATTTGTATTTGAACATAATTTCCAATTATATAATTTTTAAAACATGCATTAACATTTTTTTTGTTAAATTTGAGGGCAAAGTATGACACGGGATATAAAGGAGACTATAGACTAGACGGAGGTGGTACCACACGGCCGCTCTCTATGCAGCGATGCAACTGTCGGCCGGCTTGTAGGCGACCATTTGCTGCGTGTTCAACTGCTCCATGCGTGTGCTTGCTTGCGGTTCAGGCGGCCGCGGCGCGCTCTGCTCGCGTCCCGCCGCACGCGCTCTACTCTCGTGTCCCTCCGGGTGCTCTGCCTTCGTCCCTCCACGCGCGCTGCCAGTGTTTTGGGCCGGCGCACGATCACGCACGTTCGTGTGCAAGTGGTTGCGCCGGGCACGGCGCGACGATGCAGTTACCCGCTGCAAAAACTGCCATGCGGACGCGCCGAGAATGCACGCCGCCCGGCCCCCTTTTATTCCTGCAGCCATTTACCTTCATCTCTTGTGTCACACGTCACAATAAGCACACCCACGAGGACAAATACAAAGAGGACATCCAGCGGTTCCAATGGCGCTCTCCGTGGCTCCAATGGCGCTCCCAGGGGTCGACGACGACAACGGCGGGCAGTTCACCACGCATCACGTAGTGGACACCCACGTGAGGGGGAAGGCCCTCTCGGTGGTGTACACGAACGATCCGGTCTCGGTCGAGAGCTCCATCCAAACTATGGAGCAGTTCCTTGCCGAGGACAAGTACCGAGTGGTCGGCTTCGACCTCGAGTACACCATCGGTCGTGCCGGGCACGATCAGAAGGTTGTCGTCGCCCAGTTGTGCATGCGACATGACGTCCTCGTCTACCACTTCCACCTTGCCACAAGGCCTTGCGAGTGTTTCTCCAGGTTTATCAAGAGCTCCGACTACAGTTTCGCTACGGTGGACACCACCAACGATCTAAAAGCGCTCAAGGTTTCGGACTTGAAATGCCCGAATCTTGTCAACATCCAGCACCACTACAAGGTCTGGGGCACTGACAAAAGTAAACTGAACTCCCTGGTTGTCGTCACCTCGGCCATCATCGACCCCTACTACGCGAAGATGAAGCAAGAGAGCAATAAGGATAAGAACGCCTGGCACAGTGTGTGGCATAAGAGACTGGATGAACAACATGTCAAGTACGCGGCCATGGATGCGTACACAAGCTACGAGATGTACAGGTGGATCGTTGACATGAGGAACTGTCCTCTTCCTGACCCAGACAAGCTACGAGATGTACAGGCGGGAGCGTCACAAGAAGTAGATGCCTAGACGATCGTTCTCCTACTTTAGAATGCATGCAATTGTTTATTGAGGTGTGTGCGAATGATCTGTATTGTCACTTATGTAATTGGATGTTTATTTCAGTTATATATATACATGTTATTCTACTGTACACAGAATAATTCACACGGCTTATTAGCAGCAATCGTCTGTGTTATTATTTGCCTTCGCACACATTTCAGATTACGAACCTGTTTGCCGCGTATCACACACATCTTGTTCAGTTGAACTGTTTCCATTGTGTTGCCTAATCACACACAGTTCATCCCAGTGAACCGTATGTTGTATATCGCACACGCCTTCATCTAGCTGCCTGTTTCTTTTGTGCCTCCTCATCACAAACAGTTCATTGAGCTGAACCGTATGCCATGCATCGCACACACAACTAAATTCTGAACCGTGTTTGATGCATCTTTCATCGCAAATGTTTTGCACCTTTTTGATGGTTTTTTACACCACCGTTTGTGATTATGGCATCGCACACAGTTTGGTCGAAGGGTCTCTGATCATAGTGTCGCGTTTGGACCATCCTGCAGTAGTGAGTACTAAAGGTTCTGGCCGGGCCCTAGCCTGACACAAGCCTGCCACCACCTCATTAGTACCGGTTCGTGGCATGAACCGGTACTAATGAGGGCCGCCCGCCTAGCCGTTGGAACCGGCACTAATGGTCACATTAGTGCCGGTTCAGTTACAAACCAGGACTAATGTTCTTCACATTAGACCCTTTTTCTACTAGTGATTGACACGGGGCATGCACATTTTTTATTTTGCACAGGCCATAACACCTCAAGTATAAGTTTCTGAACGAAAAAATGTTGTTGGACATACCAAACACGGTGATTGACACCCCTCTCACCCCACCCCATTTGATTGGACCCTGCTACTTGCATGCGAGTGGGCACCATGGAGATGCAGTAGCGGCTTCCCCACGATCGTCTATGGCGACAGCTGTGACGCATGTGTCTTTCATCCTTTGCACGCATGGGGTGTCTCGAGCTACTAATGTTAAGAAAATGTCGGGCATGCTTGGCTCGTCATGAGTCATGCCACCGATGTTGTTGCGGATCTGGAGGTCCAGATCTGGCCCAGCTGAGGCGTCTCCGGTCATCCTCATGTCACATCATTGATGTCTCCTTCCAGACTGGTGGAGTTGGCTTCCTATTGTTGGCATGGTTGGCTAGTGCGGGAAGGGTGAAGGTCGAGGTAGCTCCAAGTGAAAACTCGCTTTTGGCCTTCATCGGAACCAAATGATGCTTGTGAGCGCTATTCCCCTCCTGGAATGCACTGCTATGGAGCATATGTGGTAGCTTGGCCGCGCTCTGGGTTGCAGCTTTCGGGTCCTTCTTGCCCAGTTTGAGCCAGGAAACTTTTGCACCTGCAGGATCTTATTTCCTTGTCTCATTGTGTGTGTGCGTGCGTGTGTGTGCGCGCGCACACGCATGCATCGATCTAGGCTAATTCTCGATGACTGTGACACCCTGCAGTGTTGTCACCCCTTTGAGGCGTCGCGTTGGAGCACCATCGGAAAAAATTGCTCATAATTATCCAAGTTTTGCACATTACCACATCATTCTTATGCCTTCTTCTCTTAATCTGCATGTTGCAATGAAGGAGCGGGTATTATTGGAAAGTTGCTGAAAAGGGCCAAAACAAGGAACAGTAAAGAAAATATTTTTCTTGGAGCCAAAACTAATCAAGAATAATAATATTGTCAATTTCACATGGAAAGAGAGCCACGGGTGGACCAAAAGCCGAGGAGGGTCCTGTGGGGGACCACCCTAAAACCTTTGGAAACATTAATCGTGACTTTCTCCGCTGCCATCTTCGTGGAGGAAATGGAAGGTGGAGCTTTTCTCTCCCGGAGGCCAGATCTGTCGGGATTCTTCCCCTCCGGGTGGGGGAAATTTAAGCCATCTACATCACCAACACTTTGATTGTTGTGTGGATCATCATCACCAACTCCATCTTCTCCATCATCGTTTCCTTCTCATCCTTGTTTCAATCTATGAACTGTTGCCACAGATTTGTTGATTGCTTATCTGTAGTTTATTCTTACTGATTATTTGGTAAATGATTTTTGTGCTCATATTGTTATCCATATCATTACCCCACCAATCATGATCGATATGATGTCTTGTGAGTAGTCCGTTACATTCTTGATGACCTGTGAAAATCCCACTTGTTAGTAATCATGTGAGGTTGCATAGAGTTTATTGTCTTGGTATTATGTTGCCGTGCAATTCTCTAGTGGTGATGTGCTAACGTCGGCGCATGTCATTTCACCTATAATGGCCTAGAGGAGCGCATTATGTGATTATTTTGTTTATGATGGGAGACTGAAGTGACATAAATTACCTATCTTGAGTTTATAAACTGTTGCATGAGAAATTTATGAGGGCCCTAGATTTTAATGTTGCGGCTAGATGTTGTAAATGCTTGTTATATTTGCGGATGCTTGCATACAGGGTATACTCATAACTATCTACTTATTCCAAGTAAGGGCAGGATATAAGGGGCATGACTAGTATGAGATCAGCACATCAAGTGAGATCCTGTGATCCACTGATATGAGCCATCGGATGAAGATCTCATGGTACAGATAGAGCACGGCTTAGGTTTGATGCTGCATCTTGCACTGGAGCCCCTAAATTTTTCTAGTTTAGTACTCCTGGTATTACTTGGTCGCTAGTTTGTTTGAATGACAGGGAGTTGTTCAGTCAGTTGAAATGCACAATCGCCGGATCATGATGATTTTATTTTATCAAGAACTCAACTCCAAGAAAGGCTCCGGAACATTAATCAGATTCACACAAATTAACCATACAAAGAAGAAAAAAGATGTACTGATCAACACGAGTTCACCCCTGCATGACAAAGATGCAGAAGCAGAGCACACTGATGTGAAAATCAAGCGTGCGGAGCAGAGAGCTCCTCGCCGGCTGATAATCCCCAAGTGCAGGGAATCATCGTAGCAATTTCCAAAGGTGGAAGTGATAAGTATGGAGTGTCGAACCCACAAGGACCTAAAGGTAAGATTAATATTCTCTCAAGCCCTATCTACCACTGATATGACTCTACGTGCACTGAACGTTTGCTTCCAACTAGCAACGAGAAATAAAACTATGTTGTGGGCATGAAGAGGATAACTTTGTATGATATCAGAGAGCTAAAATATAAAAGTAGGTGTTGTTATCATAAAGTTAGAATATATTACTAAATATTATAAATAGCGAGTGTGGAATAATGGTGGATCGGTGTGCGGAATTTTCCTAGGCAACCGTTGACCAGACCGGTGATCACTATTGAAGTTTCATATGAGGGAGAGGCATAAGCTAACATACTTTCTCTACTTGGATCATATGCACTTATGATTGGAACTCTAGCAAGCATCCGCAACTACTAAAGATCATTAAGGTAAAACCCAACCATAGCATTAAAGCATCAAGTCCTCTTTATTCCCATACGCAACAATCCCTCTTACTCGGGTTTGTGTTTCAGTCACTCACCAACCCACTATAAGCGAATCATGAACGTATTGCAACACCCTACAGCGGGAATCCCTCACGCTTGCGCGACACGGAGGGCACCATAGTACAGCACCAAAGTAAAACATACAACTCATACCAATTTAGATCATCAATCAACCCAAAGACAAAAGATATCTACTCAAAACATCATAGGATGGCAACACATCATTGGATCATAATATGTGGCATAAAGCACCATGTTCAAGTAGGGATTACAGCGGGGTGCAGGAGAGTGGACCGCGTAAAAGAGATGAGGATGGTGATGATGATGGTGATGTTGATGAAGACGATCACCGTGGCGATGATTCCTCTCCCGATGGCACTCTGGCGCCACCGGAAGAGAGGAGGAGAGGTTCTCCCCCTTGTGCTTCCTCCTCCATGGCCTCCACCCTCTGGTCCTTGGCCTTCATGGTGATGATGGCCCCTCCGGGATACTCCTCCATGGCCGCCGGTGATGATGGCCCCCTCCGGCAGGGTGCCAGAGAGGGCTTAGATTGACTTCTAATGGCTACAGAGACTTGCGGCGGCGGAACTTCCGATCTAGGTTTCTTTCTGGAAGTTTGGGTATATATAGAAGAGTTTTGCGTTGATTTCACGTTAGGGGGGTCTCCGGGCTATCCACGAGGCAGGGGCGCGCCCCAGGGGGGTGGGCGAGCCCCCCACCCTCGTGGGCAGCCCGGGACTCTTCTGGCCTGCTTCTGGTACTCCGTGGGCTTCTTCTGGTCCAAAAATGATCTCCATCAAGTGGCACGTCAATTGGACTCCGTTTGGTTTTCCTTTTCTGCGATACTCTAACACAAGGAGAAAACAGAAACTGGCACTGGGCTCTAGGTTAATAGGTTAGTCCCAAAAATCATATAAAAGTGTATAATAAAGCCCATTAAACATCCAAGATAGACAATATAACAACATGAATACTTCATAAATTATAGATACGTTGGAGACGTATCACCGGCCAACGCATGGTGGTGCCACAACTGCCTATGAGTGCGACAAGGATGAGCGTGGACATAATCTTCCCTCATCTGCTCTACCCTTTACATCCGTGCACCCCGTGTGCTCCGATGATGGTAAGGCCTTAGATGTGGTGACGACGTGTGGCTGGAGACGAAGGCGACGTGCCTTGATTCGGCGACTTCAGCGAAACACATCGCGGCGAGGTCGCACGTGATCTTGCGGTGGCGGCGGCGCGTGGTGGTCCACGAGAGAGACGAACTGGGCTGAGATTTGTCACGGGCTTGGTTTTCACTATGTTCATAATTATGAGGTTGTTCATGTAAAATGTCATGCGCCTCTCACCTCTCCCTATTTTTACCGTGCGATATTAATCTAGTGGCCCAGGTAGCCGAATCGCACGATCTCACGAAATGTGCTGATCTCATACTAGTTGCCCCCAGGATACAAGAATAGGCCTCACCTCAGAGCAAATTATCAACGCAATCTATATCTATATACCTAATATTAAAGTACGTATTGTTTCTCCACTTTTTTTGGTGCATCCGGTGTTTTTCGTCCGTCCCGTCCGTCGTCCATGAGTTGTTTTTATGGTTTATATTTTTGAGAAAGATACCATATAGATAAACATTCCATATAAATCAAAAAAATATTTGAGCCCGCACAGGGTCAAACCCACGACCTATGGATCCTACATGTATGATAATTGCCAGCTAAGCTATTGAGTACGTGTGGTTGTTGTCACCACAGAACATAGTTAGAGAAGACATGTAGCAGCGAACTGATCAACCAAACAGGGCATTGTAGTGGTACTGTAGTGATTTTTTTAGAAAAAACTCCAAAATCTTTTGAAAAAGTGCAAAGATTTTTCTAAAAGCATGAAGAAATTTCGAAAATTTCGAGTAAATAGCATAAAACTACTACTTTACAGGCTATGGTTCCAAAAAACTACCGGTTTTTAATTTTTCTCAGATAACTACCAAACGAGGGGTCGGCTGTTTCAAAAAACCCAAAACGCTGAGTGCTTATCAGTTGATCGTGATTATGACAGGTGGGACCCACACATAAGAGACCGTTTGTTTGACTGTTACCTTACATGTAGGACCCACATGGCAGTATCTACAAAAAATCGCCCACGCCAGGTTTCGAACCTGCAACCTGTAGCACGCAGGCAGAGCGCGCTAGCCACCAGGCCACAGCAAAGCTTGCGTTAGGTTACAGGCGGGTTGTCCTTTATATTATAGTAGACACGCTGGGCCGGCGGCCGAGCCCAGCGCGGCTGCGTGCCCTGAATTACTTATTATTTAATCATAATATTAATACATTTTTTTGCGATTACATATTAGTGCACTAAAACAGTGCAACTTTTATTAAAAAATTGATGTGTCTCTCGAAATGCTAGAATGATTTTACGCAATAAGTTTTCAAAACATGCTGAACATTTTCTCAAATACACATTGTCAAAAAAATTCATCATGTATTAACAAAATGTTCAACCTATATTACAAAAATGATCATCGTATATATTAAAAAGTGTTCAACCTAAATTACAAAAATATTCATCGTATATACTAAAAAAATGTTCAACCTAAATTACAAAAATGTTCAACCCAAAAGTTTAATATATTAAAAAATGCTCACTGTTTGCAACGTAAAGTTCATGAAGCATTGAAAAATGATCACTACACGCAGAAAAGGTGCTCAGCGTACATTAAGATAATGTTCATGCAAATTCAAAAACATGTTCATCATGTATTTGAAAACATCATGTATTGAAGCCTATCTAAAAAAATGCTTAGTAAGTATGTTAAAAACAGAAGAAAAACGAACCCAGTGAATAAAGGAAGAAAGAAAGAAAAACCTAAAAACAAGCGAAAACCAGAAACAAAAATAAAGCATAATAAGATAAATAAATAGAAAAGAAATCTGGGCGAACCAGCACAGCACGCGCGTCAGTAAAACGCGAAACGAAAAAACAATTACAGGCTTTGGCTGGCCCAACCACCAGCCAGCCTTCGTTTATTGTATAAAGCAAATCCTGCCTGGATAGTAACACGACCAGCCCTCTGGCCTGGTGGCTAGCGTGCTCCGCCTATCTGCTGCACGTTGTAGGTTCGAAACCCGGGCGCGCGATTTTTCGTCTCACGTTAACAAATGATTGTAGGGACCCGATTGCTTTAAAAAAAATTGTAGGGGCTAATTTGTAAAAAATCTGTGGATGAGGCGCTGACATGTGGCCCCCGCAAGTCAGGTAACGGTCAACCAAACGGTGAGTTTAGTGGCGGGCCCGACCTGTCATAAACATGTTTAATTTTTTAACAAAGAGGATTTGGGGGTTTTTGAAACAGCCGACCACCCATTTGGTAGTTATCTGAGAAAAATTAAAAACCGATAGTTTTTGGAACCTAAAGTAGTAGTTTTATGCTATTTACTCGAAAATTTCAGACAATTTTTCGAAAAAGAAAAAGAATTAAAAACCTCAAACATTTTTCAAAAAGCGCGAACAAATTCTAGAAATTTTGAACATTTTTTAAAACATTTTTTAAACCACGAATATTTTTTTGAAAAACAAGAACAAAATTTGAACATTTTTCGGAAACATGGAAAAACTTTGAAACAATGAACATGTTTTGAAATTCCTAAACGTTTTTTAAGTTGTGAACAACTTTTGATAAATTAGGTAACCATGAATTTTTTTCAATTATTTCAACAAATTTTGAAAAATTAACATATTTAAAAGTTCCAAACAAAAACCGTGAACATTTATAAAATTTATAAACATCCTTGTAAACATGAACAGATTATGAAATCCCGAACTTTTCAAAAATTTATGAACAAAATTTGAAACGGGACAACATACGGGACATACGTAAAAACGGAATACCCTATTTGAAGCTTGGCGCTCGTCCGGGCTGGGCTTCATATAAACAAAAAGAATGGTGTATTGCTCGGGAATCAAACTTTCAATCTCACACAACAATGGGAAGTGGATAGACCAGTGGACGAGCTAAACATTTGAACAATAAAAAGTTTTGCTCTATTTAAGCTCATGTGAATTATATATGTGTGCAATCTGCTTTCTCTTTTTCTATGCAATTATCATTAGTGGGCGGTTTGATTATTAATGTTCTAACAATTAAATTGGCCGGTTGATTAGTTCAGAAAAGTGATCAGACATGCACAGTTCACTTTACCTTTCTACAGGAAGAATCATGAGCGAGTGGTTTGACTAATTAAGAGTTCGAACGATCAATGCGGTCGGTTGATTAGTTAGAAAAATAATCAGCTTAAAATAGATTTGAAGTTGTACAAGTCTATCTGCCCAAGTGTATATATGGACATATCAAATGACAAATATGTTCCATTTGTCATGAAGGTGTGTGGGGGGTCTGAACGGGAAGGAGATACCGGAGGAGGGCGCGACACGCTGATGATGGGGCTGGAACGAGAGTGCCTGACAGATATGTTGTGTCGTGTCCGAGCGCAACATCCTGAGTGGACTATATTTGAATGTATTATAATCAGGTGAACACCGCAACTACTATCGATGAGGGCGAAAAAGAATATACAATGTAACTTGGTGAGACCACAATGTTGAAATAGAGGACGTAGATTATTAGAGCGTCTTGAGCCATGCTTATTATACTAAACACATACAATATTTCTTCCTCCCGTTGCAACGCACGGGCATATGTGCCAGTGAATGTTAAAGTCACTTAGACTAGGTGCAAAAAACTTGGTGAAATACCCATTGTCCTCGAGAACAATATTGATCCATATAAGGAACACCGCCGGCTTTTCCTTAGCATAATTAAGGATTGGGCCAATTGCTGCACTCTTTTGCTTTTTTACAATCACTATTGTTGCACTTGCTCTGATATTTAAACAAACGATCAAACAATCTTTGTAGCATTTATAGTGATTCCTTGCTAATTTCCGTCGACAAATTCATTATGCTCCTCGTTGGGTTCGATACTCTTACTTATCGGAAAGTTCTACACTTTATCCCCTACACTTGTGGGTTATCAAGACACTTTTCTGGCGCCATTGTCCGGGAGTGTAGCACTCTTAGTAAGTGCAAATCAATAAGGTGAACATTTACCGTGCTTGCTATTTTTTACTCTTTTTAGTCCTTTATGGAAAATAGTGCTACTGTTAACAAAAAACTCCACCTACAGAAAATAAAATAAAGTTTATAAAATATCTATTAGCACACTTAGCATGCATGTGAGAGCTAATTGTTATGTAGGTGATGGCACTGTCCATTCAAAAGATCAGTTTCTCATGCTTGAAGAAATACGTAGTATCTTTAGGATTTCAGTTCTATCTAGTGATGAAGTTAAAAAAATATTCCCTTTACCTTTGGAGGGCATGGCTGGAGTGGTTTATGTCTCTGAATGATCCATATGAAACATAATGTGTTGATATCTGGTCTAAGTTTTATTCAAAATTTACCATCTTCATTCAGTGCATGTGGATAGGAATTGTATTTATAGTTTTTTATCTCATACTAGAGAGATTGTCATGAGTCCAGCTTGGGGGAGAATCAAATCATTATTACTCAAATGCCCCAGTCACGAGTCTTAATAGAAGATAATTGTTGATCATTTCTATGCAAGAAACATATGACAGTTCTTTTGTGGGATGCTTTAATAATAAAAAATTTCCTTATTGAGGGGAACTTATTGAAATAATATCTCATAATGCTGAATATTGAGAGATTGATCGTACATTTCCGACGTATCTAATTTTGGTTGTTTGCTATTATCATACCACTTTTACATAATTTTTGGTGTCAATTTATATTATTATTCTGGACTAACCTATTAATCTAGTACCTAGTGTCAGTTCATGTTTCCTGCATAATTTTTGTTTTATAGAAAATCAATATCTAGGAAGGTCAAAATACCCCAACGATTTATTATGATTTTTTTTGCAATATATGTCATTTTTGAGTGAAGGAATCAACGCAAAACAGTGCCCGAGAGCCCCGCACGGCCACCCCTCTAGCCGTGTCGTGGGCCCTTGTGGGGGCTCTGAATGTCGGTTGGAGCCCTTATTTCGCCGCAACATAGGTAATTTTATGGAAAAATCCCCTCAAATTTTCATCCCGATCGAAGTTACGGATCTCCACCAATAAAAGAAACGGTGTTCAGCCGAAATACATTACCAGAAAACAGAGAGACAAAGAGAAGAGATCCAATCTTGGAGGGGCTCCCGCCCCTCTGGGAGCCATGGTGGTGAAGGACCAGAGGGGAGAACCTCTCACCATCTAGGGGGAGGCCATGGTGGAAGAAGTCAGAGAGGGAGCCTCTCTGCCACTCTCTCTCGGTGGCGCCATCATCACGGCGATCGTATTCATCAACGTTGCTGTGTTCACCAACATCTTCATCACCTCTTTTCACCGGTCCACTCTCCTGCAACCTACTATAATCCCCTACTGTTAACATTCAAAATTTATCCAATGATTTGTTGCATCGCTATTATGTCTGAGTAGATTATTGTTGTCCTATGGGTTAATTGGTGAATTGCTTGATTGGTTTGAGTTGCATGGTTATTTTTGTTGTCTTTTGGTGCCCATCATATGAGCGCGAATGTGGATCACATCTTAGTGCTAGTGGTATGTTGACATGACTATGCATAGGCCGGCCAGAGTAATAGATATTACTAAGGCTTGGTGTAGAAATTGATGCATATTGGATTGATGGGGGATCAATATATCTTAATACTATTGTTCGGTTTAACTAAATAAACTTGCTAACAGTTGTAGATGTTTGCTAATAGTTCCAATCATAAGTGCATGAAATTTCAAGTAAGAGATGGTATGCTAGCAGAAGCCTCTCCCACATATAAAACAGTACTAACGATAATCGGTTTAGTAACTTTGCTAATTGCCAAGGGAAATTCCGCACACTATACCACCACTATTTCATACTCGCTATTTGTATTATAGTTTATTATATTGTGTCGTTACTTAGGCGGGACCTACTTTTATGTTTATGTTCTTCGTTATCTTGCAAAGCTATCTCTTTATACCCACTTCATAGTTTTATTTCTCGTTTCTACATAAAGCAAACGCTCGGTGTATGTAGGCTTTGTATTAGTGGAAGATAGGACCTAAGGGAATGTTGATCTTATCTTTAGCTCCTTGTCGGTTCGACACTCCATACTTACCATTTCCATCATTGGAAAGTGCTACGACAATGCCTCGCACTTGGGGATTATCAAGCTCTTTTCTGGCGCCATTGTCGGGGAGCGATAGGGTAGGGTGGATATGTTTTTGTATGCTTGTTTGCTTTGTCACTAAGTAAATTTTGTCTTGTTCTTGTTTTCTTTCTTTAGGTGTGGGTTGAAAACAATTTAAAAAATGCAAAATACAAAAAATACTTGCACGTTTATGCCTAGCTTAATGGCTTTAAGAGAAGCACTGCCTGGGAGGCAACCCAGAAGTTTTAGAGAGTCTTTTGGTTTGCCTTTAGGATGTTACAATTGCATGTTTGTTAAGTGTTGTGCAGAAACATAAACTTTTACCTCTAGTGTTCGAATTATAATTTGTAATGGAACATGATCAAATCCTGAAAGTTTTAAATAGTACTGCATTACAAATTCTCTATTACATCCTAATTAAAAAAATAGTTACAGAAGTATGCATCTTAATTAGATTACTACAGACTGTTCAAGTTTTGACAGATTGCTGTCACAGTTCTGTTATCTGCTTGTTGTAGAGTTTTCATGGCTTATATTGGGGGATATAAATTGTGAAATGATAGTATACAATTACTAATGTTTGAAAATAATTATGCAAATTGTCTTGAAAGTACATGATTGGGTGATTTATTTTTATGTGTGTACTAACCTATCTCACGAATTTAGTTGAGTTTTGTGTGGATGAAGTTTTTAAGAGCAAGGGGAGACATCAATATGATAGGAATAAGGAGAGACGACATTTCAAGCTTGGGTATTCCCAAGGCGTCCCAAGTAAATATCAAAGGAGACTCAAGCGTCTGAGCTTGTGGATGCCCTGGAAGGCATCCACTCTTTCTACCTTGATAGTTATCAGTCTGACTTGGTTGGACCTACATTTTGATTTGTTCACATAATATGCATACTTTCTTGGAGCGTTTTTTGTTTTTATTTTCTTGTTTTTAGGCACCATGCTGGTATGGGATAGTCCTTGGTTGATTTAAAGAATGCTCTTTGCACTTCACTCATTTCTTTTGAATATGGCTTTGAAGAATACTTCGTGTGCTTCACTTATATCTTTTGAAGTTTGGATGCTTGTTTCTCTACACTTGAAGTACTGTTATTTGTATAGTTCTCTTTTTCTTCACTTCTTAGAGCTTGGCTCAGTCTTTTATAGAAAGGATTAGAACTCTCTTGCTTCACTTATATCTTTTTGGAGAGTCCAATAGGGATTGGTTGTTTGCATTGTTTAATATGCTATTAATAGGTATGTATTCGTGGTATATATAAAAATTTGCATGAACTTGTAGATCAACTGAACTGGATAATTGGGTTCTTTGCAATAATTTTGAGATAAGGTTTGAGTAATTAACTAATGTGTAGCCGGAAGGACTTGCGCTAAGTAGTGGAGAAATGCCATAAGGTCATACACAACGATACGTGTTGTCACTGAAGTGGAACTAATTGTAAGGGCTCTAAGTTGAAGAACATTGTAAGTAACCACCTTTGTAGAATGGGTCGGGAAGCCTAGCGGACTTCGGTTCGTCAAACTCATCCCTTGGAGTAGTCGGTCTCATAGTGTGCCGGTGTAGACTATGAAGTATAACTAAGATGTTTTGATTTATGAGTTGCGGTCTTCTTATGCGCTTCCACCTATCCATATTTTTGCTAGCCTCTTCGGTAATTGTGCATTTACCTCTCCCACCTCGAGACATGGTGCATCTTTCACGGGTAAATCCAAATCTCGTGGGAGGACTTCCTCTTGTATTTCTACACATAAAACATCTTCTTCCCCAAAACAGCTACCATACCTACTTACTATGGCATTTCATAGCCATTCTAAGATATATTGACATGCAACATCCATTACTACCATTCATTACATTACTTGAGTTTCATCGCCATTTTTCTTTGCATGATCATATAGAGCTAGCATGATATTTGTGGCAAGGCCGTCGTTCATCATTGTTTACATGTTACGCTAGATCATTGCACTTATCTTGGTACACTTCTAGAGGCATTCATATGTAGTAATCATTTACATTCTAATTTATGAGCAAATAAAAGTCTGATGCATTCAGATGCGGAGCGTCCTACGGTCATCCCATGGACCTACCTATGTCTCCCCAAGTGCCTAGTTAACCGATGACATGAGCACGTGCAAGAGCCATCGAGGCTGAGGTGCCATCTCTCCTTTGTGATATTCCATGTGACCCACGTGAGACATGGTTGCTACCTAAAGCCGTAATGCTATGTGTGATTAGGTATGGAGAAGACCCTCTCGGAGATGCTCGTGACGACGCACAAGTTCCCAAGTACATGGATGAAGAGGACCGATGATAAGGATTGCCGAAAGTGTCAAGGACCCGGACATCCGGCCCTTGATGACCTCAGCATCAGCAGCAGCCCAGCTGCCGAAGCTATAGGGCCTGGACATCCGGCCTGGCCCCATACATCCGTCGCAAGGACCCAGGACATCCGGCTCCTGCCCGGAAATCTAGCTACTCAAGTCAAGAAAGCAATCCGAATCGGTCCCCACAAGCCCGAACGTCCAACCCCGGCTCTGGACATCCGGCCCGACACGAGCTGCCGGACATCTGGCCCCTGTCTACGCACAGCGAATGGCCCAAAGGCCCATGTATCCCTCCAACTCTCCCCAACTTGTACTAGCACTATATATAGACCTCTCCCACCTCCATCTAGGGTTAGCAATGTAATAGATCATTAGACATAGAGTTTTGCTCATACAATTATCCCCTACTCCTTTGGAGATCGAAACCTCCTAAGGAGAAGATCCCCCAAGTGGAATCAAGCCCCTCTTGAGGGAAGATCCCCCTAGTGGATTCCAGTCCTCTTTCCTCACGGATTGGGATGAACTAGTTACCGTATATCCTCCCTTGTTGACTTTGGATCTTGTATTTCCCCTTTGTGTATGTGGATTCAGCGCATGTGTGATTGGATCTCATTGATTTGAGTGTTTTCCCCCTCTTGTGTTCATCGTGTTCTTTGGGAATTCCCCTCCAAATCCTGAAAGATCGGCCATTAGGGTTCCCCCTACATCATCTTGGTATCAAGAGCCAAGCTTGATCACTAATTTGGAGTCCCTACCCCCACATTCTAGCCTAATTTTGCTTTGTTTTATCCCAATTTTGAAAATCCCCACCAAAATAGCCCTACCAATTTTTTTCTGATTTGTTGGTGTGATGATGTTTTGTTGTATTTGATCCATGGATTTTCTGTGTTACTAGTGGATCGCTTCCCTCCACTTTTCCCCAATTTCCGTCCACGAAATTCTGTGAATTTTGCCCCAATTTTCCTTTTCCCCACCTAGTTCATCAAATTTGTCCACGGATCAGAGGACCTGGACATCCGGCCCGTGTCCCCGGTCATCCGGCCCGATGCCCAGACATCCGCCCATGTCCCAAGACATCGGTCCCGACGCCTGGACATCCGACGCCTGGTAGCAACAACCGTCTCCAACACCACCCTTTCCCCAACTTTCACCAGTTTTGATCGGGTTTCCACCAATACTTCCGCATACCACTACCGCTTTCCACAAGCGCCATTGCTTATCCGCTACCACCTTCGATTTTGACATATTTGTTTTGAGAATTTGAGTTGCTGGTTCCGTTTTCTAATGTGTTTCGGCTACTTAGGGACAATTCGACACAAACATCACCGCAGCTCATCTTCGCCATGAATTATTCATCGACAACAACCACATCACCTTTGTGACACCATCAACCGTAAGAAAGGGCGGTAACCTAGACGACATCTTCATATACTCTCCCTTGCCATTGCATTGTTAACCACGAGCCCATTTTTGCGTCACTGATATGTCTCCGTCGTATCTACTTTTCCAAACGCTTTTCCTCTTGTTTTGGACTCTAATTTGCATGATTTGAATGAAACTAACCTGGACTGACGCTGTTTTCAGCAGAACTACCATGGTGTTGTTTTTGTGTAGAAATAAAAGTTCTCGGATTGGAACGAAACTTTGCGAGGAATTTTTATACAATAAAATATAATTTCTGGAGCCAAGAACCACAGGAGGGGGGCACCTGGGTGGGCACAACCCACCCGAGCGCGCCCCCCTCCTGGATTGCCCAAGTTGGTTGTCCCCACCTAGTGGCCCCGCAGACCTCAACCCTGATGCTATAAAATCGCATATTTGGAGAAAAAATGAGGGAGAAAGAATTATCACGTTTCACGAGATGGAGTCGCCGCCACCTCCTGTTCTTCACCGAGAGGCCAGATCTGGAGTTCTTCACCGCCGCCACCTCCTGTTCTTCGATCTTTGTCATCACCAACCCTTCTCCATCGCCAATTCTATGATGCTCCCCACCGGGAGTGAGTAATTCCTTCGTAGGCTCGCTGGTCGGTGAGGAGTTGGATGAGATTCATCATGTAATCGAGTTAGTTTTGTTAGGGCTTGATCCCTAGTATCCATTATGTTCTGAGATTAATGTTGCTATGACTTTGCCATGCTTAATGCTTGGCACTTTGGGCCCGGGTGCCATGATTTCAGATCTGAACCGTTTATGTTATCACCATTATATCTATGTTCTAGATCCGATTTTGCAAGTTATAGTCACCTACTACGTGTTATGATCCGGCAACCTCGGAGTGACAGAAGTTGGGACACTTCCCGGTGATGACCATAGTTTGAGGAGTTGATGTATTCACTATGTGTTAATGGTTTGTTCCGGTTCTCTATTAAATGGAGGTCTTAATATCCCTTAGTTTCCAATAGGACCCCGCTGCCATGCGAGGGTAGGACAAATGATGTCATGCAAGTTCTTTCCATAAGCACGTATGACTATTTACGGAATACATGCCTACATTATATTTATGAATTGGAGCTAGTGTCGTATCGCCCTATGTTATGACTGTTATATGATGAATATCATCCAACAAATTCACCGAACCAATGTGTCAAGGAAACGACACCTATGGGATCATGTAGATCCCTTCTACGGTTGGCGGGGAAAGAGGAGTGCACAAACAGCAGATCTAATGATCAACACGATGGATTTTTCCCCAGGTTCGGTCCGCTGAGAAGCGTAAAACCCTAGTCCTGCTTGTAGTGTATATTGAGTGTTCTTGAGCTTCGGCTAGCTGCTAAGCATGCAAACTAGGCCGGGAAGTCCCAAAAAAAGTCCCCTCTTGCATCGTCTTGGGCCTCCTTTCATACCAAGGGGCTACCATAGTGGCGCACAGGCATATAGGAGGTGTAAAGTAGATACAGTGTACATGCTTATCACTGACGTCTTTGGAAAAACGCATAAATGCACTGCTTACGTGCCCTCTAGCTTTATCGGGGATGGAAATAGAGCCTATCCCGTCCGTCGCTGCCTCAGCCCGTCTTGACACGCATCCAGGATGACGAGGCATGCAATGCTAAGATGACTGGCTAGCTGCTATGCTGGAGCGGTGGCAGGATCTCTACGAAGATCTGCATGCCGCCACGCAAGTGCTTGCCTTGCTGGCAGGCTGGTTGCTGTGCCGGATCAGTGGGAGGGCGGCGGAGCCTTGCCGCACGTGAGCCTTGCCGTGGCCTCGCAATCTTCCCCGGCAGGAATCTTGCCGGGGCCTCACAAACGTCCCTGGCAAGAATCTTGCGGGGAACTTCACCTTCTAGTCTTCACAAAGATATGTATGCCACCAGTCTTCACAAAGATCTGCATGCCACCACGCAGGTGCCCCTGGGTCTTGGTCTTAACATTGTCGATGGTGTCAGACCTCTAAACCTCAAGGGTGGTGGTATTGTCAGTGCTTCGCAAGCCATCCTGGCAAGGATCTTGCCGGGGCTTCACGAGCCGTCCCGGCAAGAATCTCGCCAGTGGCCCAGCTTGTCTTCTGCCCTCTGGTTACTGGCTTGGACGCCGTCTTAGCCGTCTTGTATTTTGCCTACAGCTAACCCCGTCAAGCCTTGCCGCGGGCGCGGCTGCAACTGCACGTGCACAAGTAAGGGGTACAAAAGGGCCCAAACTTTAGTACACCGACAGGAGCCCCCGGGCCTGGGCCACACACGCGGGTGCGATGCGTTGTTGGGCTTGGCCCAAACAGTGCGCGGGCACGCGTGGCTGGGTTTAATTGCTGTAATCTTCTCGTCTGTTGCGCGTCCCCATGATCCGTATTCAGTGCGCGACGTGGGGGTCGTGCGTAGGCCGGTCGCCACATGCCTATGTAAATGCCTTCACATCGAACAGTAAAGAGGAAGCCCAACGCCTTCCCCATAAAAAAAGGAATCCGCAGGGGCGCCGCTCATTTACCCTTCGCCCATTCCAATCTAGAAACCGTTGTCGCCACCTTCCTCGAGCCCAAACCAGAGCTCCCTTCTCCGTCCGCCGCCGCCGCACCCTCACCGCTTTCAGCCCCGTGCCCTCCCTCAGCTGCTGTGGCACCCAAAGCAAAGGAGGGCAGGGGAGTGTCCAAGGCGAGTGAGGGGGAAGATGTGCCGGAGAGTGAGTTGGTGAAGATGCGGAGGGAGAATGTCGTCTTCACCCCGACGCTCGATGCACGTGCGCTGAAGGACCTGTACTTGTGTATGTGGGGGAGAGCGACAACGGGGCACCCTGCGACCCGCGTCATCCCAGCTTCTCGCGCCGAGCTCGCCCCAGATAAATTCCCTTTCTTCGTCGATTACTTCTACTGCGGGCTCTGCCCCCCATTTTTGGATTTCTTCGTCGACATCATGTACACATTCGACTAACATCTCTTGGACTTCATGTCGAATGTTGTGGCGTGTATGGCCACCTTCGCCCACCTATGTGAGAACTTCGCCGGGGTGGTCCCCAATACGGTGCTCTTCCGCCACTACTTCGTCCCTCGCATCCAGCCGGGAGGGGCCCTTTCTGGCTGCGTCACTTGGATCCCGAGGGCATTGAGCAAGAAGACGTACCCAGACGGGACCCACAAGGAGAGGTGGTATGAATGGCGGGGCAAGTGGTGCTGGATAATGGAGAAGGACCCGCAGCTGTTCTGTATGCCCCGGCAGACGAAACTGGTCCGTGGCGGCAATTGGGGCAACCTCGACCGTCAAGATTGGAAGCTTACAGTTACAACCACCAGGATCCATCGCCTCAAGGCTATCGGGCTCACAATCGAGATGATTGGGGCCGATTTCCTCTACAGAACAAGGGGAGGCCAGCTTGGGAGTACCAGAAGACGGCAGACATCATAAGGCTGCGCCCCGGCCTGAACAACAACCTAACGGTCATGTAGCACGCGGCTCTCCGCCAAAGGCTGTTCGACCTCAAAGCCGACAAGGCTGACAAGACCAAGAAGGCCGACAATCCGCTCAGGTTGCCGATGGGCATGATCACCTTGTGCAACAACTCCGCCCTGACCTCAATCATCGCCATGATGCCGGTGTTCAACGCCCATGGCCTTGATCAGGCCTGGGCCAAGTCAGACGCGGAGCGGGTGCAAGAGTTCTTCTAAAACTTGTCGGAGAGGGCCATCCAGGAAGAAACGCAGCTCATCCGCCCCACCACCGACGAGGAGGTGGCGTATATTGCCAGCAGGGCGGAAGAGGCAGCCCTTGGCGAGGAGGCCGACAGCGTTGGCTTCGTGGAAGACGAGGCCGACGTAGAGGAGGATTCTGCCAAGCCGGGGGGGGGAGCCTGCCGGAGAACACAGCGGCATCGCTGCCGGGGGCCCTTCTGCCGAGAAGACAGCCAAAGAGATGGCTGAAGGGGCAGCTGAAGAAGTAGCGTGTCCTTCGGCGGGTTGGCTCCGTCGAGCTGATCCGGCAAGCCTCCTCGCGCGAAGAGGTCCCCGTCAAGGGGGCGGCTGATAACCCACAAGTATAGGGGATCACTTGTAGCCTCTTTCGATAAGTAAGAGTGTCGAACCCAACGAGGAGCTAAAGGTAGAACAAATATTCCCTCAAGTTCTATCGACCACTGATACAACTCTACGCTTGACGTTTGCTTTACCTAGAACAAGTATGAAACTAGAACTACTTTGTAGGTGTGATAGGACAGGTTCGCAAGATAATAAAGAGCACGTAAATAAAATCTGGGGGCTGCTTAGATAAAGACACAACTAAGTTAGTTTTAGTAGAGAGTTTTTGTCAACAAGAAAGTTATTTGTCCCTAGGCAATCGATAACAAGTACAGGTAATCATTTTTGTAATGTTATATGAGGGAGAGGCATGAGCTCGCATACTTTCTCTAGTTGGATCATATGCACTTTTGATTGTAACTCTAGCAAGCATCCACAACTACTAAAGATCATTAAGGTTGTGAAACCCAACCATAGCATTAAGTATCAAGTCCTCTTTACTCCCATACGCCATAACCCACTTATCCGCGTTTGGGCTGGTGTCATCCCCCGCAACACTCACAATAAGTAAACCATGAACATATTGCAACACCCTATAGCAGGGGGCCCTCACGTTTGCGTGAGAAGGAAGGGCACCGTAAGACAGCACCATAAATAAAATATACAATCATTGAAGGCAATATGCCCTAGAGGCAATAATAAAGTTATTATTTATTTCCTTATATCATGATAAATGTTTATTATTCATGCTAGAATTGTATTAACAGGAAACATGATACATCTGTGAATACATAGACAAACAGAGTGTCACTAGTATGCCTCTACTTGACTAGCTCGTTGATCAAAGATGGTTATGTTTCCTAGCCATAGACATGAGTTGTCATTTGATTAACGGGATCACATTATTAGGAGAATGATGTGATTGACTTGACCCATTCCGTTAGCTTAGCACTTGATCGTTTAGTATGTTGCTATTGCTTTCTTCATGACTTATACATGTTCCTATGACTATGAGATTATGCAACTCCCGTTTACCGGAGCAACACTTTGTGTGCTACCAAACGTCACAACGTAACTGGGTGATTATAAAGGTGCTCTACAGGTGTCTCCGAAGGTACTTGTTGGGTTGGCGTATTTCGAGATTAGGATTTGTCACTCCGATTGTCGGAGAGGTATCTCTGGGCCCTCTCGGTAATGCACATCACTTAAGCCTTGCAAGCATTGCAACTAAAGATTTTGTTGCAAGATGATGTATTACGAAACGAGTAAAGAGACTTGCCGGTAACGAGATTGAACTAGGTATTGAGATACCGACGATCGAATCTCGGGCAAGTAACATACCGATGACAAAGGGAACAACGTATGTTGTTATGCGGTCTGGCCGATAAAGATCTTCATAGAATATGTGGGAGCCAATATGAGCATCCAGGTTCCGCTATTGGTTATTGACCGGAGACGTATCTCGGTCATGTCTACATAGTTCTCGAACCCGTAGGGTCCGCACGCTTAATGTTTCGATGACAGTTATATTATGAGTTTATATGTTTTGATGTACTGAAGGTTGTTCGGAGTCCCGGATGTGATCACGGACATGACGAGGAGTCTCGAAATGGTCGAGACATAAACATTGATATATTGGACGACTATATTCGGACACCGGAAGTGTTCCGGGTGATTTCGGAGAAAACCGGAGTGCCGGAGGGTTACCGGAACCCCCCCGGGAGAAGTAATGGGCCTTATGGGCCTTAGTGGAGAGAGAGGGGCAGCCAGGAGGGGCCGCGCGCCCCCTCCCCCTCTGGTCCGAATTGGACTAGGAGAGGGGGGGCGGCGCCCCCCTTTCCTTCTCCCTCTCCCCCTTCCTTTCCCCCTCCTAGTAGGAGTAGGAAAGAGGGGAGTCCTACTCCTACTAGGAGGAGGACTCCTCCTCCTGGTGCGCCAACAAGGGCCGGCCGGCCTCCCCCTTGCTCCTTTATATACGGGGGCAGGGGCACCCCATAGACACAATAATTGATCTATTGATCTCTTAGCCGTGTGCGGTGCCCCCCTCCAGCATATTACACCTCGATAATATCGTAGCGGTGCTTAGGCGAAGCCCTGCGTCGGTAGAACATCATCATCGTCACCACGCCGTCGTGCTGACGAAACTCTCCCTCAACACTCGGCTGGATCGGAGTTCGAGGGACGTCATCGAGCTGAACGTGTGCTGAACTCGGAGGTGCCGTACGTTCGGTACTTGATCGGTCGGATCGTGAAGACGTACGACTACATCAACCGCATTGTGTTAACGCTTCCGCTTTCGGTCTACGAGGGTATGTAGACAACACTCTCCCCTCTCGTTGCTATGCATCACCATGATCTTGCGTGTTCGTAGGAAAATTTTGGAAATTACTACGTTCCCCAACAGTGGCATCCGAGCCAAGTTTTATGCGTTGATGTTATGCACGAGTAGAACACAAGTGAGTTGTGGGCGATATAAGTCATACTGCTTACCAGCATGTCATACTTTGGTTCGACGATATTGTGAGATGAAGCGGCCCGGACTGACATTACGCGTACGCTTACGCGAGACTGGTTTCACCGTTGCGAGCACTCGTTGCTTAAAGGTGACCGGCGGGTGTCTGTCTCTCTCACTTTAGTTGAACCGAGTGTGGCTACGCCCGGTCCTTGCGAAGGTTAAAATAGCACCAACTTGACAAACTATCGTTGTGGTTTTGATGCGTAGGTAAGAATGGTTCTTGCTAAGCCCGTAGCAGCCACGTAAAACTTGCAACAACAAAGTAGAGGACGTCTAACTTGTTTTTGCAGGGCATGTTGTGATGTGATATGGTCAAAGCATGATGCTAAATTTATTGTATGAGATGATCATGTTTTGTAACCGATTTATCGGCAACTGGCAGGAGCCATATGGTTGTCGCTTTATTGTATGCAATGCAATCGCCCTGTAATGCTTTACTTTATCACTAAGCGGTAGCGATAGTCGTAGAAGCATAAGATTGGCGAGACAACAACGATGCTACGATGGAGATCAAGGTGTCACGCAGGTGGCGATGGTGATCATGACGGTGCTTCGGAGATGGAGATCACAAGTACAAGATGATGATGGCCATATCATATCACTTATATTGATTGCATGTGATGTTTATCTTTTATGCATCTTATCTTGCTTTGATTGACGGTAGCATTATAAGATGATCCCTCACTAAATTATCAAAGTATAAGTGTTCTCCCTGAGTATGCACCGTTGCGAAAGTTCTTCGTGCTGAGACACCACGTGATGATCGGGTGTGATAGGCTCTACGTTCAAATACAACGGGTGCAAAATAGTTGCACACGCGGAATACTCAGGTTAAACTTGACGAGCCTAGCATATAACAGATATGGCCTCGGAACACGGAGACCGAAAGGTCGAGCGTGAATCATATAGTAGATATGATCAACATAGTGATGTTCACCATTGAAACTACTCCATCTCACGTGATGATCGGACATGGTTTAGTTGATATGGATCACGTGATCACTTAGAGGATTAGAGGGATGTCTATCTAAGTGGGAGTTCTTAAGTAATATGATTAATTGAACTTGAATTTATCATGAACTTAGTACCTGATAGTATTTTGCTTGTCTATGTTAATTGTAGATAGATGGCCCGTGCTGTTGTTCCGTTGAATTTTAATGCGTTCCTTGAGAAAGCAAAGTTGAAAGATGATGGTAGCAATTACACGGACTGGGTCCGTAACTTGAGGATTATCCTCATTGCTGCACAGAAGAATTACGTCCTGGAAGCACCGCTGGGTGCCAGGCCTGCTGCAGGAGCAACACCAGATGTTATGAACGTCTGGCAGAGCAAAGCTGATGACTACTCGATAGTTCAGTGTGCCATGCTTTACGGCTTAGAACCGGGTCTTCAACAACGTTTTAAACATCATGGAGCATATGAGATGTTTCAGGAGTTGAAGTTAATATTTCAAGCAAATGCCTGGATTGAGAGATATGAAGTCTCCAATAAGTTCTACAGCTGCAAGAGGGAAGAGAATAGTTCTGTAAGTGAGCATATACTCAAAATGTCTGGGTATAACAATCACTTGATTCAACTGGGAGTTAATCTTCCGGATGATAGCGTCATTGACAGAATTCTTCAATCACTGCCACCAAGCTACAAGAGCTTCGTGATGAACTATAATATGCATGGGATGGATAAGACGATTCCCGAGCTCTTCGCAATGCTAAAGGCTGCGGAGGTAGAAATCAAAAAGGAGCATCAAGTGTTGATGGTCAATAAGACCACTAGTTTCAAGAAAAAGGGTAAAGGGAAGAAGAAGGGGAACTTCAAGAAGAACAGCAAACAAGTTGCTGCTCAGGAGAAGAAACCCAAGTCTGGACCTAAGCCTGAGACTGAGTGCTTCTACTGCAAGCAGACTGGTCACTGGAAGCGGAACTGCCCCAAGTATTTGGCAGATAAGAAGGATGGCAAGGTGAACAAAGGTATATGTGATATACATGTTATTGATGTGTACCTTACTAATGTTCGCAGTAGCACCTGGGTATTTGATACTGGTTCTATTGCTAATATTTGCAACTCGAAACAGGGGCTACGGATTAAGCGAAGATTGGCTAAGGAGGAGGTGACGATGCGCGTGGGAAATGGTTCCAAAGTCGATGTGATCGCGGTCGGCACGCTACCTCTACATCTACCTTCGGGATTAGTTTTAGACCTAAATAATTGTTATTTGGTGCCAGCGTTAAGCATGAACATTATATCTGGATCTTGTTTGATGCGAGACGGTTATTCATTTAAATCAGAGAATAATGGTTGTTCTATTTATATGAGTAATATCTTTTATGGTCATGCACCCTTGAAGGGTGGTCTATTTTTGTTGAATCTCGATAGTAGTGATACACATATTCATAATATTGAAACCAAAAGTTGCAGAGTTGATAATGACAGTGCAACTTATTTGTGGCACTGCCGTTTAGGTCATATCGGTGTAAAGCGCATGAAGAAACTCCATACTGATGGACTTTAGGAACCACTTGATTATGAATCACTTGGTACTTGCGAACCGTGCCTCATGGGCAAGATGACTAAAACACCGTTCTGTGGAACTATGGAGAGAGCAACAGATTTGTTGGAAATCATACATACAGATGTATGTGGTCCGATGAATATTGAGGCTCGTGGCGGATATCGTTATTTTCTCACCTTCACAGATGATTTGAGCAGATATGGGTATATCTACTTAATGAAACATAAGTCTGAAACATTTGAAAGGTTCAAAGAATTTCAGAATGAAGTTGAAAATCATCGTAACAAGAAAATAAAGTTTCTACGATCAGATCGTGAGGAGAATATTTGAGTTACGAGTTTGGTCTACATTTGAAACAATGCGGAATAGTTTCGCAACTCACACCACCCGGAACACCACAACGTAATGGTGTGTCCGAACGTCGTAATCGTACTTTACTAGATATGGTGCGATCTATGATGTCTCTTACTGATTTACCGCTATCATTTTGGGGTTATGCTTTAGAGACGGCTGCATTCACGTTAAATAGGGCACCATCAAAATCCGTTGAGACGACGCCTTATGAACTATGGTTTGGCAAGAAACCAAAGTTGTCGTTTCTTAAAGTTTTGGGCTGCGATGCTTATGTGAAAAAACTTCAACCTGATAAGCTCGAACCCAAATCGGAGAAATGTGTCTTCATAGGATACCCAAAGGAGACTGTTGGGTACACCTTCTATCACAGATCCGAAGGAAAAACTTTTGTTGCTAAATTCGGTAATTTTCTGGAGAAGCAGTTTCTCTCGAAAGAAGTGAGTGGGAGGAAAGTAGAACTTGATGAGGTAACTGTACCTGCTCCCTTATTGGAAAGTAGTTCATCACAGAAACCAGTTTCTGCGACACCTACGCCAATTAGTGAGGAAGTTAATGATGATGATCTTGAAACTTCAGATCAAGTTATTACTGAACCTCGTAGATCAACCAGAGTAAGATCCGCACCAGAGTGGTACGGTAATCCTGTTCTGGAGGTTATGTTACTAGACCATGACGAACCTACGAACTATGAAGAAGCGATGGTGAGCCCAGATTCCGCAAAATGGCTAGAGACCATGAAATCCGAGATGGGATCCATGTATGAGAACAAAGTATGGACTTTGATTGACTTGTCTGATGATCGGCAAGCCATTGAAAATAAATGGATCTTCAAGAAGAAGACTGACACTGACGGTAATGTTACTGTCTATAAAGCTCGACTTGTTGCGAAAGGTTTTCGACAAGTTCAAGGGATTGACTACGATGAGACCTTCTCACCCGTAGCGATGCTTAAGTCTGTCCGAATCATGTTAGCAATTGCTGCATTTTATGATTATGAAATTTGGCAAATGGATGTCAAAACTGCATTCCTGAATGGATTTCTGGAAGAAGAGTTGTATATGATGCAACCGGAAGGTTTTGTCGATCCAAAGGAAGCTAACAAAGTGTGCAAGCTCCAGCGATCCATTTATGGACTGGTGCAAGCCTCTCGGAGTTGGAATAAACGCTTTGATAGTGTGATCAAAGCATTTGGTTTTATACAGACTTTTGGAGAAGCCTGTATTTACAAGAAAGTGAGTGGGAGCTCTGTAGCATTTCTGATATTATATGTGGATGACATATTGCTGATTGGAAATGATATAGAATTTCTGGATAGCATAAAGGGATACTTGAATAAGAGTTTTTCAATGAAAGACCTCGGTGAAGCTGCGTATATATTGGGCATCAAGATTTATAGAGATAGATCAAGACGCTTAATTGGACTTTCACAAAGCACATACCTTGACAAAGTTTTGAAAAAGTTCAAAATGGATCAAGCAAAGAAAGGGTTCTTGCCTGTATTACAAGGTGTGAAATTGAGTAAGACTCAATGCCCGACCACTGCAGAAGATAAAGAGAAGATGAAAGATGTTCCCTATGCTTCAGCCATAGGCTCTATCATGTATGCAATGCTGTGTACCAGACTTGATGTATGCCTTGCTATAAGTCTAGCAGGAAGGTACCAAAGTAATCCAGGAGTGGATCACTGGACAGCGGTCAAGAACATCCTGAAATACCTGAAAAGGACTAAGGATATGTTTCTCGTTTATGGAGGTGACAAAGAGCTCATCGTAAATGGTTACGTCGATGCAAGCTTTGACACTGATCCGGACGATTCTAAATCGCAAACCGGATACGTGTTTACATTGAACGGTGGAGCTGTCAGTTGGTGCAGTTCTAAACAAAGCGTCGTTGCGGGATCTACGTGTGAAGCGGAGTACATAGCTGCTTTGGAAGCAGCAAATGAAGGAGTCTGGATGAAGGAGTTCATATCCGATCTAGGTGTCATACCTAGTGCATCGGGTCCAATGAAAATCTTTTGTGACAATACTGGTGCAATTGCCTTCGCAAAGGAATCCAGATTTCACAAGAGAACCAAGCACATCAAAAGACGCTTCAATTCCATCCGGGATTTAGTCCAGGTGGGAGACATAGAAATTTGCAAGATACATACGGATCTGAATGTTGCAGACCCGTTGACTAAGCCTCTTCCACGAGCAAAACATGATCAGCACCAAGGCTCCATGGGTGTAAGAATCATTACTGTGTAATCTAGATTATTGACTCTAGTGCAAGTGGGAGACTGAAGGAAATATGCCCTAGAGGCAATAATAAAGTTATTATTTATTTCCTTATAACATGATAAATGTTTATTATTCATGCTAGAATTGTATTAACAGGAAACATGATACATGTGTGAATACATAGACAAACAGAGTGTCACTAGTATGCCTCTACTTGACTAGCTCGTTGATCAAAGATGGTTATGTTTCCTAGCCATAGACATGAGTTGTCATTTGATTAACGGGATCACATTATTAGGAGAATGATGTGATTGACTTGACCCATTCCGTTAGCTTAGCACTTGATCGTTTAGTATGTTGCTATTGCTTTCTTCATGACTTATACATGTTCCTATGACTATGAGATTATGCAACTCCCGTTTACCGGAGGAACACTTTGTGTGCTACCAAACGTCACAACGTAACTGGGTGATTATAAAGGTGCTCTACAGGTGTCTCCGAAGGTACTTGTTGGGTTGGCGTATTTCGAGATTAGGATTTGTCACTCCGATTGTCGGAGAGGTATCTCTGGGCCCTCTCGGTAATGCACATCACTTAAGCCTTGCAAGCATTGCAACTAAAGAGTTTGTTGCAAGATGATGTATTACGGAACGAGTAAAGAGACTTGCCGGTAACGAGATTGAACTAGGTATTGAGATATCGACGATCGAATCTCGGGCAAGTAACATACCGATGACAAAGGGAACAACGTATGTTGTTATGCGGTGTGACCGATAAAGATCTTCATAGAATATGTGGGAGCCAATATGAGCATCCAGGTTACTCTATTGGTTATTGACCGGAGACATGTCTCGGTCATGTCTACATAGTTCTCGAACCCGTAGGGTCCGCACGCTTAATGTTACGATGACAGCTATATTATGAGTTTATATGTTTTGATGTACCGAAGGTTGTTCGGAGTCCCGGATGTGATCACGGACATGACGAGGAGTCTCAAAATGGTCGAGACATAAAGATTGATATATTGGACGACTATATTTGGACACCGGAAGTGTTCCGGGTGATTTCGGAGAAAACCGGAGTGCCGGAGGGTTACCAAAACCCCCCGGGAGAAGTAATGGGCCTTATGGGCCTTAGTGGAGAGAGAGAGGGGCAGCTAGGAGGGGGCGCGCGCCCCCTCCCCCTCTGGTCCGAATTGGACTAGGAGAGGGGGGGCGGCTCCCCCCTTTTCTTCTCCCTCTCCCCCTTCCTTTCCCCCTCCTAGTAGGAGTAGGAAAGAGGGGAGTCCTACTCCTACTAGGAGGAGGACTCCTCCTCCTGGCGCGCCAACAAGGGCCGGCCGGCCTCCCCCTTGCTCCTTTATATACGGGGGCAGGGGGGCACCCCATAGACACAACAATTGATCTATTGATCTCTTAGCCGTGTGCGGTGCCCCCTCCACCATATTAAACCTCGATAATATCGTAGCGGTGCTTAGGCGAAGCCCTGCGTCGGTAGAACATCATCATCGTCACCACGCCATCGTGCTGACGAAACTCTCCCTCAACACTCGGCTGGATCGGAGTTCGAGGGACATCATCGAGCTGAACGTGTGCTGAACTCGGAGGTGCCGTACGTTCGGTACTTGATCGGTCGGATCGTGAAGACGTACGACTACATCAACCGCGTTGTGTTAACGCTTCCGCTTTCGGTCTACGAGGGTACGTAGACAACACTCTCCCCTCACGTTGCTATGCATCACCATGATCTTGTGTGTTCGTAGGAAATTTTTTGAAATTACTACGTTCCCCAACAATCATACCAACCAAGATCATGATTGACCCATAGGACAAAACGAATCTACTCAAACGTCATAGGATAACCATAGATCATTGGGAAATAATATATGGAGTTGAGAACCATGTTTAAGTAGAGATTACAGCGGGGAGAAGGGTGTTTACACTACTGCATAGAGGGGAAGAAAGTTGGTGTTGATGGTAGCAAGATTGTTGATGTGGATCGCCGTCACGATCCTAGCCCCGGCGGCACTCCGACGGCACCGGGAGAGAGGGTGAGAGAGCCCCCCTCCTTCTTCTTCTTCTTACATGGCCTCCCTCATAGATGGGAGGAGAGTTCCCCCTCTGGTCCTTTGTCTCCATGGAGCCTGAGGGGCGGGACCCCTCCGAGATTGGGTCTCTCTCTTTGTTCTCTTCTGTTTCGCCTTCCTAAGATCTGGCCGAAAACTGTTGCTTATATTCCCGGAGATCTGTAACTCCGATTGCGCTGAGATTTTAACACGATTTTTTCCAGATATAAGCTTCCTTGCACCCGAAGTAGAGCTCCAACTGACATTCGAGGAGGGCACAACCCAACACCGCCCGCCAGGGGCCTCTGGCGCGCCCTGGTGTCTTGTGTGCTGTGTGGGCCTCCGTTTGCGGTGATTCCAACTCCCAAAAATCACATATATTCCAAAATAATTCTCCGTGAAATTTTATTGCATTTGGACTTCGTTTGATATGGATTTTCTGCAATTCAAAAAACATGCAGAAAACAGGAACTGGCACTGGGCACTGGATCAATAGGTTAGTCCAATAAATCATATAAAAAGTTGCCAAAAGTAAGTAAAAGTTGTATAATATTGGCATGAAACAATAAAAAATTATAGATATGACAGAGACATATCAGCATCCCCAAGCTTAATTCCTGCTCGTCCTTGAGCAGGTAAATGATAAAAAAAGATAATCTTTGATGTGGAATGGTACCTAACATAAACTTGGTCATATGTCTAGTCATGGCATGAATATTCAGACATAAGTGATTCAAAGCAATAGTCTATAATTTGACATAAAAACATCAATACTCAGGCATCCCAATAAACAATCATGTCTTTCAAAATATCAATGCTAAAGAAAGCTATCCCTACAAAATTATATAGTCTTGTCATGCTCTGTCTTCTTAACACAAAGTATTTATCATGCACAAACCCGATGACAAGTCGAGCAATTGGTTCATTCTTTTTAACGCACTTCGGCTTTTTCAACCCTCACGCAATACATGAGCGCAAGCCATGGATATAGCACTACAGGTGCAATATAGTATGATGATAGGGGTAAATATAGAGAAGACAAAAAATAAGAAAGTCTCACATCGACGGGGCTAACCAATGGGCTATGGAGATGCCCATCAATTGATATCAACGTCAGGAGTAGGGATTGCCATGCAACGAACGCAGTAAGAGCTAGTGTATGTGCTACCTCTTGAGCACTTTGTTGGTTTTCCCTTGAAGAGGAAAGGGTGATGCAGTAAAGTAGCGTAAGTATTTCCCTCAGTTTTTGAGAACCAAGGTATCAATCCAGTAGGAGACCATGCTCGAGTCCCACGCACGTACACAAACAAATAAGAACCTCGCAACCAACACGATAAAGGGGTTGTCAATCCCTTCACGGTCACTTACGAGAGTGAGATCTGATAGAGATGATAAGATAATATTTTTGGTATTTTTATGGTATAGAGCAAAAGTAAAGATTGCAAGGTAAACGGTAATAGAAATAGTTTGTTGACGGGAGATTAATATGATGGAAAATAGACCCGGGGGCCATAGGTTTCACTAGTGGCTTCTCTCAAGATAGCATAAGTATTACGGTGGGTGAACAAATTACTGTCGAGCAATTGATATAATTGAGCATAGTTATGAGAATATCTAGGTATGATCATGTATATAGGCATCACGTTCGTGACAAGTAGACCGACTCTTGCCTGCATCTACTACTATTACTCCACACATCGACCGCTATCCAGCATGCATCTAGAGTATTAAGTTCATAAGAACAGAGTAACGCTTTAAGCAAGATGACATGATGTAGAGGGATAAACTCATGCAATATGATATAAACCCCATCTTTTTATCCTCGATGGCAACAATACAATACGTGTCATTTCCCCTACTATCACTGGGATCGAGCACCGCAAGATTGAACCCAAAGCTAAGCACTTCTTCCATTGCAAGAAAGATCAATCTAGTAGGCCAAACCAAACTGATAATTCGAAGAGACTTGCAAAGATAACCAATCATACATAAAAGAATTCATAGGAGATACAAATATTGTTCATAGATAATCTTGATCATAAACCCACAATTCATCGGATCTCGACAAACACACCACAAAAGAAGAGTTACATCAAATAGATCTCCAAGAGAAACGAGGAGAACTTTGTATTGAGATCCAAAGAGAGAGAAGAAGCCATCTAGCTAATAACTATGGGCCCGAAGGTCTGGGGTAAACTACTCACACATCATCGGAGAGGCTATGGTGTTGATGTAGAAGGCCTCCGTGATCAATGCCCCCTCCGGCGGAGCGCCGGAAAAGGCCCCAAGATAGGATCTTAAGGGCACAGAAGGTTGCGGTGGTGGAAATAGGGTTTTTGCTCCGTATCTGATGTTTCCAGGGTATATGAGTATATATAGGCGAAGGAGGTCGGTCAGGAGAGCTACGAGGGGCCCACGAGGGTGGAGGGCGCTCCCAGGGGGTAGGCGCGCCCCCTGCCTCGTGGCCTCCTCGTTCGTTTCTTGACGTCCACTCCAAGTCATCTGGATCACGTTTGTTCCGAAAATCACGTTCCCGAAGGTTTTATTCCGTTTGGACTCCGTTTGATACTCCTTTCCTTGAAAACACTGAAATAGGAAAAAAACAGCAATTCGGGCTGGGCCTCCGGTTAATAGGTTAGTCCCAAAAATAATATAAAAATGTATAATAAAGCCAATTAAACATCCAAAACAAAATATATAATAGCATGGAACAATAAAAAATTATAGATACGTTGGAGACGTATCAAGCATCCCCAAGCTTAATTCCTGCTCGTCCTCGAGTAGGTAAATGATAAAAACAGAATTTTTGATGTGGAATGCTACTTAGCATAATTTTTAATGTAATTCTCTTATTTGTGGTATGAATATTCAGATCCGAAAGATTCAAGATAAAATTTTAATATTGACATAAAAGTAATAATACTTCAAGCATATAATAAAGCAATCATGTCTTCTCAAAATAACATGGCCAAAGAAAGTTATCCCTACAAAATCATATAGTCTGGCTATGCTCTATCTTCACCACACAAAATATTTAAATCATGCACAACCCTGATGACAAGCCAAGCAATTGTTTCATACTTTTGCTGTTCTCAAACTTTTTCGATCTTCACACAATAGATGAGCGTGAGCCATGGATATAGCACTATAGGTGGAATAGAATGGTGGTTGTGGAGAAGACAAAAAGGAGAAGATAGTCTCACATCAACTAGGTGTATCAACGGGCTATGGAGATGCCCATTAATAGATATTAATGTGAGTGAGTAGGGATTGCCATGCAACGGATGCAGTAGAGCTATAAGTGTATGAAAGCTCAATAATGAAAACTAAGTGGGTGTGCATCCAACTTGCTTGCTCACGAAGACCTAGGGCAATTTGAGGAAGCCCATCATTGGAATATACAAGCCAACTTCTATAATGAAAAATTCGCACTAGTATATGAAAGTGACAAAACTAGAGACTCTCTATCATAAAGATCATGGTGCTACTTTGAAGCACAAGTGTGGAAAAAGGATAGTAGCATTGTCCCTTCTCTCTTTTCTCTCATTTTTTCGTTGGGCCTTTTTCCTTTCTTTATGGCCTCTTTTTTTTAGTCCGGAGTCTCATCCCGACTTGTGGGGGAATCATAGTCTCAATCATCCTTTCCTCACCTGGGACAATGCTCTAATAATGATGATCATCACACTTTTATTTACTTACAACTCAAGTATTACAACTCAATACTTAGAACAAAATATGACTCTATATGAATGCCTCCCGCGGTGTACCGGGATATGCAATGAATCAAGAGTGACATGTATGAAGATAATGAATGGTGGCTTTGCCACAAATACGATGTCAACTACATGATCATGCAAAGCAATATGACAACGATGGAGCGTGTCATAGTAAACAGAACGGTGGTAAGTTGCATGGCAATATATCTCGGAATGGCTATGGAAATGCCATGATAGGTAGGTATGGTGGCTGTTTTGAGGAAGGTATATGGTGGGTGTATGATACTGGCGAAAAGTGTGCGGTAGTAGAGAGGCTAGCAATGGTGGAAGGATAAGAGTGCATATAATCCATGGACTCAACATTAGTCATAAAGAACTCATATACTTGTTGCAAAAATCTATTAGTTATCAAAACAAAGGATTACACGCATGCTCCTAGGGGGATAGATTGGTAGGAAAAGACCATCGCTCGTCCCCGACTGCCACTCATAAGGAAGACAATCAATAAATAAATCATGCTCCGACTTCATCACATAACGGTTCACCATACGTGCATGCTACGGGAATCACAAGCATTAACACAAGTATTTCTCAAATTCATAACCACTCAACTAGCATGAATCTAATATCACCATCTTCATATCTCAAAACAATTATCAAGCATCAAACTTCTCTTAGTATTCAACGCACTTATAAGAAAGTATTTTTTTTAATCTTGGATGCCTATCATATTAGGACTAATTTCACCATTAAAGAAAATTACCATGCTGTTTTGTAGGATTCTCAAAATAATATAAGTGAAGCATGAGAGAAAAATAGTTTCTATAAAACAAACCACCGCCGTGCTCTACAAGATATAAGTGAAGCACTAGAGGAAAAACTATATAGCTCAAAAGATATAAGTGAAGCACATAGAGTATTCTAATAAATTCCGAATCATGTGTGTCTCTCTCAAAAGTGTATTCAGCAAGGATGATTGTGGTAAAATAAAAGCAAAGACTCAAATCATACAAGATGCACCAAGAAAAACACATATCATGTGGTGAATAAAAATATAGCTCCAAGTAAAGTTACCGATGGACGAAGACGAATGAGGGGATGCCTTCCGTGGCATCCCCAAGCTTTGGCATTTTGGTGTCCTTGGGTTTACCTTGGGGTGCCTTGGGAATCCCCAAGCTTAGGCTCTTGCCACTCCTTGTTCCATAATCCATCTAATCCTTACCCAAAACTTAAAAACTTCACAACACAAAACTTGACAGAAAATCTCGTGAGCTCCGTTAGCGAAAGAAAACAAAAAAACACTTCAAGGTACTGTATTGAACTCATTCTTTATTTATATTGCTGTTAAAACCACTGTATTCCAACTTCTCTATGGTTATAAACTATTTTACTAGCCATAGATTCATCAAAATAAGCAAACAACACACGAAAAACAGAATCTGTCAAAAACAGAACAGTGTGTAGTAATCCGTAACTAACGAAAACTTCGGGAACTCTAAAAATTCTACCAAAATAGAAAGGCCTAAATAATTTGTTTATTGATCTTCTGAAATTGGAATCAGTATTTTATCACGTTGTGGTGATTTTTAACAATTGCTTTCGTGAACAGAAAGTTTCTGAAATTTTCAGCAAGATCAAATAACTATCATCCAAGAAGATCCTATAGGTTTAACTTGTTACAAACACTAATTAAAACAAAAAACCACATCTAAACAGAAGCTAGATGGATTAATTATTCCTAAACAGAACCAAAAAGCAAAAAAAACTAAAAATAAAATTGGGTTGCCTCCCAACAAGCGCTATTGTTTAATGCCCCTAGCTAGGCATTGATAATTTTAATGATGCTCACATGAAAGACAAGAATTGAAGCACAAAGAGAGCATCATAAAACATATTACATACACACATAAGTATAACGTACTTCCTATGCATAGGCATCTTATAGGCAAACAAATTATCAAGACAAGCAAAAACTAGGATATGCAAGGAAGCGGAAAGAAACAATAGCAATCTCAACATAACGAGAGGTAATTTAGTAACATGAAAATTTCTACGGCCATATTTTCCTCTCTCATAATGATTACATGTAGGATAATAAGCAAATTCAACAATATAGCTATCACAAAACATATGCTTAACACGATCCACATGTATGCAAAGTTGACACTCTTCCAAAATAGTGGGATTAACATTAGCTAAAGTCATGACCTCTCCAAACCCACTTTTATCAAAAATTTCACAAGATTGAACATTCTCCAAATATGTGGGATCTAAAGTTGACACTCTTCCAAACCCACTTTCAATATTATTGCAAACACTATTATCAATCTCGTATTCATCATGGGGCTTAAATAAATTTTCAAGATCATAAGAAGTATCACCCCAATCATGATCATTGCAACAAGTAGTAGACATAACAAAACTAGCATCCCCAAGCTTAGGGTTTTCCATATTATTAGCACAATTGACATTAAGAGAATTTATAGTAAAATCATTGCAATCATGCTTTTTGTTCAAGGAGCTATCGTGAATCTCTTCATAAATTTATTCATCACAATTTTCAGATTCACGAATTTGAAGCAAAACTTCATAAAGATAATCTAGTGCATAAAACTCACTAGCAATTGGTTCGTCACAATTGGATCTCTTAAAAAGATTAGCAAGCGGATGAGGATCCATAGATCTTAGGTTCTCTGTTTAGCAATAAATAAACAATTATTCCAACCAAATGAGCAAAGGCAAACGAAAACACGAAAAGAAGAAGGGCGAATAAAACGACAAGGGTGAAGTGGGGGAGAGGAAAACGAGAGGCAAATGGCAAATAATGTAATGCGAGGGATAAGAGTTTGTGATGGGTACTTGGTATGTCTTGACTTGTGCGTAGACTCCCTGGCAATGGCGCCAGAAATCCTTCTTGCAACCTCTTGAGCACTGCGTTGGTTTTCCCTTGAAGAGGAAAGGGTGATGTAGTAAAGTAGCATAAGTATTTCCCTCAGTTTTTGAGAACCAAGGTATCAATCCAGTAGAAGACCATGCTCGAGTCCCACGCACCTACCCAGACAAATAAGAACCTCGCAACCAACGCGATAAAGGGGTTGTCAATCCCTTCACGGTCACTTACGAGAGTGAGATCTGATAGAGATGATAAGATAATATTTTTGGTATTTTTATGGTAAAGAGTAAAAGTAAAGATTGCAAGGTAAATGGTAATAGAAATAGTTTGTTGACGGGAGATTAATATGATGGAAAATACACCCGGGGGCCATAGGTTTCACTAGTGGCTTCTCTCAAGATAGCATAAGTATTACGGTGGGTGAACAAATTACTGTCGAGCAATTGATATAATTGAGCATAGTTATGAGAATATCTAGGTATGATCATGTATATAGGCATCACGCCTGTGACAAGTAGACCAACTCCTGCCTGCATCTGCTACTATTACTCCACACATCGACCGCTATCCAGCATGCATCTAGAGTATTAAGTTCATAAGAACAGAGTAACGCTTTAAGCAAGATGACAGGATGTAGAGGGATAAACTCATGCAATATGATACAAACCCCATCTTTTTATCCTCGATGGTAACAATACAATACGTGTCGTTTCCCCTACTGTCACTGGGATCGAGCACTGCAAGATTGAACCCAAAGCTAAGCACTTCTCCCATTGCAAGAAAGATCAATCTAGTAGGCCAAACCAAACTGATAATTCGAAGAGACTTGCAAAGTAACCAATCATACATAAAAGAATTCAGAGGAGATTCAAATATTGTTCATAGATAATCTTGATCATTAACCCACAATTCATCGGATCTCGACAAACACACCGCAAAAGAAGAGTTACATCAAATAGATCTCCTAGAGAATCGAGGAGAACTTTGTATTGAGATCCAAAGAGAGAGAAGCCATCTAGCTAATAACTATGGACCCGAAGGTCTAAGGTAAACTACTCACACATCATCGGAGAGGCAATGGTGTTGATGTATATGCCCTCCGTGATCAATGCCCCCTCCAGCGGAGCGCCGGAAAAGGCCCCAAGATGGGATCTCACGAGTACAGAAGGTTGCGGTGGTGGAAATAGGCGAAGGAGGTCGGTCAGGAGAGCTACGAGGGGCCCATGAGGGTGGAGGGCACGCCCGGGGGGTAGGCGCCCCCCCTGCCTCATGGCCTCCTCATTCGTTTCTTGACGTCCACTCCAAGTCCTCTGGATCACGTTTGTTCCGAAAATCACGTTCCCGAAGGTTTTATTCCGTTTGGACTCCGTTTGATATTCCTTTCCCTCGAAACACTGAAATAGGCAAAAAATAGCAATTTGGGCTGGGCCTCCGGTTAATAGGTTAGTCCCAAAAATAATATAAAAGTGTATAATAAAGCCCATTAAACATCCAAAACAGAATATACAATAGCATGGAACAATAAAAAATTATAGATACGTTGGAGACGTATCAGTATGAAAGCTCAATATGAAAACTAAGTGGGTGTGCATCTAATCCTATAATGAAAAATTCCCACTAGTATATGAAAGTGACAACATAGCAGACTCTCCATATGAAAAACATGGTGCTACTTTGAAGCACAAGTGCAGTAAAGGATACTAACAATGCCCCTTCTCTCTTTGTTTATTTATTTATTTTTCTTTTTTCTTTTTTTTTCTTTTTTTCATTTTCTTTTTTTCCTTTTTATATTTTTTTCTCTCATTGTCCGGAGTCTCATCCCGACTTGTGGGGGAATCATAGTCTCCATCATCCTTTCCTCACTGGGGCACTGCTCTAAAAATGAATAATGATGATCATCACACTTCTATTTACTTATAAGGCAAAAGAAACAAAAATTACAACTCGATACCTATGACAAAATATGACTCTATATGAATGCCTCTGTCAATGTACCAGGATGTGCAATGATCTATCATAACATGTATGAAAAATGATGAACGGTGGCTGAGCCACAACTACTATGTCAGCTATATGATCATGCAAATCAATATGACAATGAATGCTCAAGTCATCAAACAGAAGCGGTGGAAGTTGCATGGTAATATATCTCGGAATGGCCATGGAAAAGCCATAATTGGTAGGTATGGTGGCTGTTTTGAGGAAGATATAATAAGGCTTATGTGTGATAAAGCGTATCATATCACGCGGTTTGGATGCACCTGCGAAGTTTGCACCACGTCTCGATGTGAGAAAGGGCAATGCACGGTACCGTAGAGACTAGCAAATTGCGAAAAGGTAAGAGTGCGTATAATCCATGGACTCACATTAGTCATAAAGAACTCATATACTTATTGCAAAATAATTTTAGCCCTCAAAGCAAAGTACTACTACGCATGCCCCTAGGGGGATAGATTGGTAGGAAAAGACCATCGCTCGTCCCCGACAGCCACTCATATGGAGGACAATCAATAATAAATCATGCTCCAACTTTCATAGCATAACGAGAGACTATACGTGCATGCTTCGGGGATCACAAACCTTAACACCAATATTCTTACTAACCACAATCGTTTACTAGTACTTCCCACATATTCCATCTCTATATCGCAAAACTATTGCAAGGAATCAAACATATCATATTCAGTGATCCATAAGTTTTATGTAGGATTTTATGACTAACCATGCAATTGACCAATTCCTTTTGACTCTCTAAATAGATATAAGTGAAGCATGAGAGTTTAATTCTTTCTACAAAAGATCATGCTCTAACAAATATAAGTGAAGCAAGAGAGCATTCTACGAACATCGGTTCTCTATGTGAAGAGAAGCAGGCAATCCAAACTTCAAATGATATAAGTGAAGCACAAGAAGCATTCTATAAAGCCATACTCAAAAGATATAAGTGAAGTGCAATGAGGATTCTATAAATAAACCATGGACTATCTCATACCAGCATGGTGCATAAAAGAAAAGTAAAAACTAAGCGCAAAAGACGCTCCAAGATTTGCACATATCACATGAACGAAACAAAGACGAAAACATACCGATACTTGTTGAAGAAAGATGGGATGCCTTGCGGGGCATCCCCAAGCTTTGACGCTTGAGTCTCCTTGAATATTTACTTGGGGTGCCTTGGGCATCCCCAAGATTGAGCTCTTGCCTCTCCTCCTTCTCCTCATATCGAGATCTCCTCGATCTTTGATCACTTCATCCACACAAAACTCAACAGAAAGTTCGGTAAGATCCGTTAGTATAATAAAGCAAATCACTACTCTAAGTAATGTTGCAAACCAATTCATATTTTGTTTTTTCATTGTAGCTGCTGTAATAAACTTTTTCATGGCTTAATCCACTGATAGAATCGATAGTTTCTTCAAAACGAGCAAAACAATGCATCAAAAACAGAATCTGTTTAAACAGGACAGTCTATCGTAATCTGAACTTTCACCATACCTCCGGTACTCCAAAAATTCTGAAAAAACTAGAAAAAAACGTATAGAAAGACGATGCTAAAAGTTTCAGAACCGTTTGACGTTCCAGTAAAAAATGTAAAATCGCGCACTACAGCCAAAGTTTCTGTTTTGCACCGCACAAACCAACAAGCAATGTAAACATCCTAAAGGCAAATCTTGGCACATTATTTTTATAATACAATGGAATGGTACAAGGGGATAATTATTTTTGTTGAAAAGTTTCTGTAATTAAGATTCACAAAGTTTCCAACGGCATGAACAAAGTTCAAGGCTAGCTCCCGCTTCCACGGTGGTCGTCTATCTCACTTTCACTTTTCTTTTTGTGAAGTTTTAAGTTCCCCTCTATATTTTTTTGTTTTGAAACTTTATAAAAGCACTCCACAGAAATAAATGACTCTCTAAAACTTCTGGGTTGTCTCCCTGGCAGCGCTTTCTTTAAAGCCATTAAGCTAGGCATAAAGTGCTCAAGTAATGGATCCACCCGGATCCCAAGGTATATCAAAGCCAATTTTAGTTAACAATGATTTAGCATTTAGTAGTGAGCACAAAGCAACATATATCAAGCAATGACGAAGTCTAACTCTCTTCCTATGCATCGGCATGTCATACAAGAACAATTCGTGCATATCAAGTAAAGGCCATTACATAGTATAAACATTTTCTTGCAATTTTATCGTGTTGGAAACATAGAGAGGCAGAGATATAGTTCCTCTCATAAATATTGCAAGTAGGAGCAGCAAGCACATGCATATTATATTCATCAAAATCATTATGTGTAGTGGTAGAACACAACCCATCAACATAATCCTTAACAAGAGCAAACTTCTCCGATATAGCTTAGTTGGGGGAATTCAAAAAGATAATAGGACTATCATGTGTGGGTGCAATAGCAAAAATTTCATTCTTAACATAAGGAACTATAGCAAGTTCATTTCCATAAGCATAATTCATATTGGCATCTTGGCCACAAGCATAGCAGGCATCAAGTTCATCAAAAAGGGATATTTCAAATGAATCAACAGGATCATAGCAATTATCATGGCAATCATCCTTCGGTAAGCACGAAGGGAAATTAAATAATGTATGAGTTGAAGAGTTACTCTCATTAGAAGGTGGGCACGGGTAGCTAATCCGATCTTCCTCCTTTTTTTCTTCGCTCTCCTCGTCATCTTTTTCATCCAATGAGCTCACAGTTTCATCAATTTCTTCTTCCATAGACTCCTGCAAAATATTAGTCTCTTCTTGGACAGCGGAGACTTTCTCAATATATTCATCAATATCGGAATTGTGTTTATAATTATCATAACTATATTTAAGGATGGCAACATTTTCAGGTCTATAAACATCATCATCAAAAGCTTCATATTTTTCAAACAAAGATTCAATTTCATAAGCACCCTTAAAAGCAACAAATTCTTCTTCGTTCCACATCATAATAATCATATATACCATTAGCATAAGAAGCCAAGGTTTCATTATCATTAAATTAACATGAAAAGGGGAGATGTGGAGCATTCCTCCTAGAGCAAGAAGTAAAATCATATCTCTGACATAGATTCCAAGCATACCATTGCAACATTTCAATTTGATCCCATAAAAGTTTCCTTTTTTTGTGTCAAGCGATAATCCCTAAAGTATTCACGTTGATCCAACGTTACTCCCATTATCAAGTTGAATGGGGTTTTCTAAGGATTATCAAAGTAGTGCCTAATATTTTTCACATAACGAGCATCAAGGGTTTTAGGAGGTTTCCCATCTCCATGAGTAGCAAGTACCACTAATTTTTTTGGTGTTTCGTGTTCCATATCCATAACTAAAGAGAGAGAACAACTTAGAACAGGAAATAAAAACTACTTAGTGATAAAGCAAACAAGCACACACGAGAATATTCACCCCACGCTATTGCTCCCCGGAAACGGCGCCAAAAAAGGTCTTGATAACCCACAAGTATAGGGGATCAATTGTAGCCTCTTTCGATAAGTAAGAGTGTCGAACCCAACGAGGAAATAAAGGTAGAACAAATATTCCCTCAAGTTCTATCGACCACCGATACAACTCTACGGACGCTTGACGTTCGCTTTACCTAGAACAAGTATGAAACTAGAACTACTTTGTAGGTGTGATAGGATAGGTTTGCAAGATAATAAAGATCATGTAAATAAACTCTAGGGGTTGTTTAGATAAAGACACAAATAAGTTAGTTTTAGTAGAGAGTTTTTGTCAACAAGAAAGTTATTTGTCCCAGGGCAATCGATAACAAGTACCGGTAATCATTCTTGTAATTTTATACGAGGGAGAGGCATGAGCTAACATACTTTCTGTACTTGGATCATATGCAGTTATGATTGTAACTCTAGCAAGCATCCGCAACTACTAAAGATTTGGCTACTGGATTTGGTGTAGTCTTTGCTGGAATGGGGGTTTTGCGTCGTAGAGCTGGTGCTGTGTCAACTGGCATCATCATATTGTTTGCTGCAGTTGGGGTCTGCTGAGTTGGGGCATCAGAAATGACCAGTGTAGTAGGGCTAGAGTCTGCTAGAGCTGGGGTGTTTTGTGGATCAGGTGATATTGGAACTACTCCTAAGGGGCTATTTGATTTATCAGGTGTCACTACCTTTTCCAAATACTTTGCTCGTGCTCCTCCGCGATCAGCAATCGCCCTCTTCCTTTTGAACGTCTGATACACAAGAACAACATTTGAATGGATAAATATGGTATGATGACAGATGGAATATGTACTGAAAATGGATAGGCAGGGCGTATTCACATACACGATGTGTAAACTAAGCTAATGGCAGTGCAACAACGTAGAAGCAATGCAAAGCATCAGTTGCAAGATATGTGCGACCAATATAACCTTGGAAAGTTAGAGCAAGCACCTTGATGGGTGAATAAGATAGGGCATCTGCCTCTGACTCCTCCACTAGGGGGCTACATTGACTTAGGTCTCCCTCTAGCTTAGAATCACTGTTAGGATCATATTCTGAGCATGAACCTTTAGGTGGAGAGTGTTGCATTGCATCTAGACTTGATTTCAGTCCCTTAATGCCAAGTTTGACAGCCATGGCATTGTTCTGATTTATTCTTTTCATGCGCAAAAGATCATAATCATTATGATGTCATTCTGAATCTGAGATTAATGAAAACATAAAAAGTAGTCATATTGTCTATGGAATGCATTGCGGATTCAACTCGAAGATTGTCTCCCTATAAACCCCTGCATATGCAAAGTTCACCCCAACCGTGTTAACCAGACCACACACAGAAATACAAACCTCTTATGTCTCTATAACAGGCAGACACACATTTCAAAACTGAAGTAGGAACATTAGAATCATATCAAATTCGTATTTGAACAAATAAACTAAGGAATTATGAGTGGCATCATGTTTAGCTTCAAGGGTGGAGTGCTGGTAGTGCGACACAAAGCAAGTAGGCAGATTGTATTACATGTAAAAGATCGTAGTCTATGTAAAAGCTGGAAATGACACGTTCTTTCTATACAATGCAGTGTTCATTGCCGACACATGATGGAAGAGATCACACAGAGAAATACTATTCACTCATGTCTGCGGTTCAAGTATTTTGAAATAGGGTGGTCCACCCTAAAAGAATATTGACAACAAATATGACAAGGCAAGCATAGATGTAGTGAATCAATCATTTCCTTATAAGCTTACTAGGACAAGTATGCAGAATTGTAACTGCAGTAAGCGACCGTCAAAAATCTCAATCAAGAAGTTTGTCTAGCACTTATTGTTTGCAACTAATCGACATGAATAATTGGATATCATATCGAATGAGTAAGAAAGACAAGTAAAATTGTCAACAAACCTGGCTTGCAGTAGTAATCTAGGTCAATGTCACTACGACCAACAATCCAAAATGACTAGTGTGTGTTCCTAGGGCCAGAATTTTGAAACCCTGTGAACTTTACAGGTACTAAAGATTACTGAAATACATCTAAACCATTAAGTGTAGGTAGCACTCAGCACACAACAAACCCTAATGACAGTCCTGCCTAATGAGTAATGAATCAATTAGAAAATGGGTGATGAGGAGTGGCTGCTAAGTGTTGATGAAGTATCTCAGGATAAACCAGGTTGGCTTAGTGGGTGCTGCACGCCTGAGCCCCGAACGGACTGGGAAGGTAGGCCCAGCGGCGCGCCCGGGCAGCGGTGACGCTATTTTGCGAGCGTCTCCAGACCTCCTGTTAGTCCGGTGTCTCCTCCTTGATTCATGCCGTCCAGGGACGGCACGTCGCTGGCGAGGCAAGCGGCTGGGGGCGAGTAGAGATCGGAAGCGCGCAACAGAACAGAGGGGAATCTGGGCTTGGGCCGACCGAAAATCCCATGGTAGGCCACGGCCAACCATGGACACCCAGTAGAGATACACACCCGAGCGGCGAACATGCTTTTTCGAAACTAAATTAGGAACATTTAGCTGACCAATTAAATGACTCTGTTTTAATAATATCAGATTTGTGTTTGAACAACTAAGCTTGTTTAGGTTGATGGGTGGAGCAGTGCTATTATGACAAGAAGCACGTATGCTGATCGTATAGTTATCATAAAAGGGGGAAACCCTAAGCATTTTTTTTGAGAAAAAGAGGGTTTCCCCTCCGATTTCTATTGAAGAAACCACCACGGAACCAACATGATCAATTAAACCCTAAGCATGATCAATTAAACCCTATTATGACTGTGCCATGGTAGATTTAAAGCTGCAAACCAGAGAAATGCTATTTAGCATCCATTGTTTGCTTCGAACTAAGAACTAAATTCTAAGAGCTGAAAAGAAAGTACAGTAACCAAGCTACGATCTATTTTCTGGTTGAGATAAAAAAGTTGAGGAGATATGAAGTACCAGCTCTCTTGTGGCGCCGTGTAGGCATCGGGGGTGCGATGGCTGTCGGTAGCGTTGAAGCAGATCTGCGATGGTAGACGGGTGCGTCGGGGGATAAGTCCCGTTGCGGCGGAAAAGAAGGTCGTGTGAGCGGCCCCGGCAAAGAGGACGATGGCGCCGATGAAGCGAGAGGACGCGATGCAAGGCTCTTGGTCCGTCGCCGTGGATGAGAAACGTCCATCTTTAGCAGTGGACGGCGCGGTCTTGGTAGGCGCTCCGGCATGGTGGAGGACGGTGGCAATGGATGGGGTGGAGGATGGCCGCGATGGATGGGGTGGCGGAAGGAGGAGGCTGGTGTGGGGATGGTGTTCTAGCGCGGACGGTGTATGGATGGGAACATGGAGGGAGAGGTACGGGGAACCATGTTTCTGGACGCGCCTGTCTGAAATATGGGAAAGTTACGAACTTTGCCCCCGTTTAAAATTTGGACGTCTCGTCGGTTGGGGATAGGACGGTAATCTCGCATCTCGCCAACATTTGCCTAGAGCGATTTCGGGCAAGGAGATGGTGTTTTGGCGCCCATGGTTGCCACCCACAGTGTACGAATGGGGCTGATAGGTAGGGCGGTTGTTTCACGTCTGAGTGATGTTACAAACCTGCCCCTATTGAAATTATTTGCCTACATCGATTTCGGCCGAGTCGAGTTTGTTTTGCCGCCTACCGTGTATGAATGGGGAAATGGAGGGAGAGACAGAGGTCTTTCAGACGAGCTTGAATCAAATGTGTTTTGCGGCCCATGTTTGGTGCCCACCATGTCAGAATGGGCTCAGAGGCGGTCGTGTCACGTCTAATTGAAGTTACTAACCTACCCCTATTGAGAGCAGTGGAAATCGGGCCGATGGATTGTCCGTGTAAGGGGTAGACAGTAATTTCCATCTCCCAAACACTTGGCTTCGGGCAGCCGACGTGGGAGTAGACATTTTAACGCTTCTTTCGAATTTTGGGACAATAAGCATCCACGTTTACCGTGGCAATTAAATTCGAATCCATTTTGTATTCCTATACGAATCTTTATAAATCATTATATGTGTTTTTATATATCTTCAAAAGCATGACAAAGATGTGTTCACTGTCATATATGAATATGATTTACAAATGCCGATACTCGAATTCAGAAGCTAGAATCTAGTTTAAGGTGAATTTGAATATTTGAAACCACATTATGTCCCACTCAAGCGTCACACACAGCATAATGTGTACTTCCATTTCGATATGTACACAAGCCATGTATCAAGATTCAAATACCGAGTCAATCAACCAATAATGTAGAAAACTAACACACATATAAACACTTATAGAGTATATGGATCAATAATATCAAGTAACATACATAAGCCAGCCGCTGTACTTTTTTTTTGCTAGAAGAGCATCCTTTTTTTAGCGAAGCTAGTACAACATCTTGGCCCTTTCCGATGCATGCCACTTAAGGTCCATCTATACTACTATTATTGCTGAATGCACATTCAACCCGATTGGCATATTTGTAGGTCTGGCACAACAATCAAAATGAAATGTCTCCTAGTCTTATCAATTAATACAGACTTGTGCTCAAAAAAATTACAAACCAAAAAACAAAAAACAATTATTACATGATCTCTAAAACAAATGGTTTGGTCAATTACATGAACAAACAACACAAAGGTTATTCAACGATGGAAAGAACTTTTCGCCTATGATTTACCAAGTGGGAATTTAATTTCCTTTTTTCCTTCAGGACCTTAACAATGCGGTCAGTCTCAGCTTGCTTCGTTTTGAAATCCACCAAATATTTAATGGTTGTCTTGAGTACTGCTTGTGATTGTGCTATTTGCTTCCTCAACATGTTAACTTCATCTCTAAGTGCTGAACAAGAATATCTTTCTACCAATAGTTTAGCCTCTAGAGCATTAGCAGTTGGCAATTCATGATGCACGATTGGGCCGGTGCCACTGCTGTGGGATGATACAACGTCCATGGGGACCTCGCTCTTTGATCTTGGGCTAACCTATTTCGCCATTAAAGTCCCAATTGGATTCCAAAAAGGTGAAGTTAGCAAAACATCTCAACTGGGAGTTATAACAGCAAACTAGTTAAACAAACAAGGAATTAAAGAGTTTCAATTGGATGTTGAAAAGTAGTTTTTAACCTCATTGTAACCGGTTGTTGCAGCAGCAAAGCAGTTAAACAAACAAGTTATGCAAAAGGTACCTATTGTGGCACTGGAGTTTCTCTTGGATCCTGAAAATTTGAGTAGCCAGTAACATGATTAGAGCAACCGGTTGCAGCAGCAAAGCAGTTAAACAAACAAGTTTTGCATTGGGGTTTCTCTTGGATCCTGAAAAGTTGAGTAGTCAGTAACTTGATTAGAGCAACAAGTTACAGCAGCAAACTTGTTACACAAATATATTTATGAAAATGTACCTGTTGTGCAATTGGACTTCCAATTAGATCCTGAAAACTTGAAGTTGGTAAGATGATTACAGCAACAAGTTACAGTAGCAAACCAGGTAAACAAGGAAGTTTCTGAAAACATACCTATTGTGCCAATGGAGTTTCAGTTGGATCCCGCAAACTTGAATTTTAGCAATCATAAATAAAGTGTTGCAAGAGCCATAAGAAACTAACATCAAACTAGTAAAACTAACCAGTTTTGGCAACACATTTAATTACACATGAACTAGTAAAACTAACAAGTTCTTGGCAACGTATTAAAGTAACAAGTCGGTACCGTTTACTAGCAACACAGACATCTATAAATTTCTTTGATGTAAGCAAAATGATTCCAACACATATATAATTTAAAAAGACGGTGTCCCTCATATAAACCTGACAGTTATCTATCTATGAACATGCAAACATTACTAGTGCTACAAGTGATAACAGCAAACCATTTGAACAAACAGGGTATCAGAACGTAAATTACACGTGAATTCAGCTGCACCCTAGAAGTACATATGACCAGCTATCTACGTGCTTAAGTAGCTATTTAAGTTTAGGAAAACAGGTAATTCTTAACAGTAAGTATCAAACACATAGATAGGCGTAGTCTATAATAGGATTAACAGGCTATGGCATTATGTAATTAGTAGCAAACCAAATTAAGCCAATCAACATAATTGAACAATTTTGCAATAAGTGGCTAACTAAAATTCCGAGAAGCAGGTAACTGAACTTATGCTAGCTCTTTGTACAGGCACACTGCAACTTCTTTTTCAATTACAAGGTTCTACGAAGGAGTCCATGGCATCAATTTCTTGGATACGCAGTCCCAATACTTCTTTCTTCCCACACTGCATTGGTAAGTCGAATGGTTAATCTGGTAAGATGGTGCATCCTTGATATGTTATATGAGGACGGTAGTCAGACTAGTTGTAGCCACAGACAGCATACTGGCTTTTACTATATACTTCATGCGATTACATTTGGCATATCGAGATCTAAGCAATCTACAATAGGATTAAAAGACTGACATCCTTCACATTATTGGCGAACTCAGTTCATAGAAACAAGCAATTCAACCATTCTGTCGGTAAATCAAAAGCGCCACTGGAATATTTTTCACTACCCCAATCATTTCTGGCCAATAGTTAAAGCCGACGGTGTTGTAAAACTGCTTGTATGAGAAAATGAAACCAATTTCTGCTTATTTTATAACTCCCCCAATCAATACTAAACTAACTGAATCTGATGTATCTAATCAAGTTTCTGGTGCAAACATACAAGTTCATGTTGTTCTCGAGCCTGGAGTGTCTAATGAACAGACTACTAATGAAGGATTTGATGCAAACATTTTACATGCTCCTGGTGATGAACATATAGTGTCTAATCAGGGATCTAATGCAAGCATTTTGCAAGCTCCCATTGAAGAATTTAGTGTCTAATGATGATATGCCATGTTGAGAGAGACAAAGAGATTTGCAGGCATTGATGACAAGCAAATTATAGTACATTTTCATGGCTTGAGGAAACGTTGAGGCCATCTACCATAAAGTCCCCGTATCATGACAACATAGCATAAATACTTTTCTTATCTGTTGTTTGAAACTATTGGCATACTTGTGCAGGATAGATATATTGATATGCAGTTTGCGCACTGGTTATAGGTGCAATTACACTTTGATATTTGCAGCCAGAGAACGAATAATTCAAGCAAGTACAGACCATGTTAGTAGTCCTTGTACACCATGTTGCATTTTGTGTTTTTTGGTGCTTACATCATTTAGTGTTTATAATCTAAACTACGTTGGATCATTAGCTGGCTATCAAAGTGCATGTAGCTTCACATTTCTCAAGTTATGTTGATTTCCGGAGTGCAAGTGCCTTCGTAGTTTTTAAGTTAAATGTTCGCCCCTCGTAACTTGAATTCGTGGATCCGCCACTACACACAAATCATACACGCAGGCCAGTACGGATGAAATGAAATGCAGGGATTTATGTTAGCTCGTTGTACAGGCTCACTGTAGCTCTGCTTGCGCTTGGGATGTTCCATGTACAAGTCCATGTTACCACTTGCTTGGATGTGCAGGCCTTGTGCTCCTTGCATCCCCCTCTGCATTTTTGACACGACGAATGGTTGATCGAATAACAGGAATCGACCTTGCTGTTGTACCATAGGACAAATACGTACAAGGTTATACGGGTGTGCAGGATGTGTACCAGATCCCGTAGCACCGTCATGCTTCGCTAAAAAATGGTTTTGCTTGTTTCAGATGATAGCTCCAGAAGAAATAGGAGTTAATGTCAGAGTTGCATAGTCATGTAAGCTAAGAGAGCAGTGAAATGATATCCAAACATCATCAGAACAATGCACAAGGGAGTGATGTGTGGATACCTAGTTCGGGGCCGGCGTTTGGGCATGCTTGCCTAGCTAGAGTGCTGCTCACTTCAGAGCCGTTGAGGGTGATGCGCTGGCGTTGGCTGGCCGCGCACGGATGTAGATCTTGAGTGGCAGTAGAGAGCTATGATGCGGTGGACGAGACCGGTGGTGAAGCCTCAACGGCCTTGGGGGGCGGAGGTGCGACGATGTGCTCGGTGAAGTAGCCCTGGTGAGGTGGGAGACGGCATCGGTCAAGCGCACCTAATGCGGTAGAAGTTAGTGTCTGTGAGGCACATCGGTTGCGGCGGCCGACGTTGTCGGTGGACGAGGGCGTAGATGAGGTAGCTCCGGTGCGGTGGTGAAGCGCGACTGTTGTCTTCGTCGTCATCGTCCGGCACAGAGGTGGGGAAAGAGACAAGATGAGGGGCGATTGAAACTTTTCTTGGGTTGGCGGAGAATTAGGGATTTGAGAAATCTGGGCGCGGAAGGGGATGGTGGAGAAGGGAGATTTTGCAGGGCTGGAATTGGGGCCGCCAGATATTTCAATCCGAAATGTGGAAGCACAAACTTATTTTGTCGTCATTCTTTTTGGGGGGGGGGGGGCGGGGGATGGGGGGAGGGATGGGGGTGGGTGGCTGGGTGCTAAGCATCCCTACGACACACACAACCACCACGACACGACCCTGGTTTGCCTGGTGCACCTACATTTGAGAATGCAAACGAATCTTCTTTCATTTGCAAATGAATCTGTATGTATTACCATGCCCGTGTTTTCCTTGCAAATAATTAGTCATTCGAAAGAAGATACTATAAATTAATTAATAAGGAGTTATTTGAAAAATAACGAAACGGTATCCATGGTATCCATGCTAACGTGGATTGGAGTGTGTGTCACATAATTAGTTATTTGAATTAGAGTGTGTGTCACATAGCGATCTCCAATTCTAACGTGGATTTCGCATTTCACGGTATCCACGCTACTTTTTTAATACAAATTCATATTATATGATGAACACCATGGTAGTGAGAAAACTTTGGACGGATTCAAACATATGACCTACAAAATAGCACAATAATCGAGTCAATGTCAACTTTTCCAAACCTAGTATGGCACGAATTCAAAATAATTACCCATATGCATGGTCCTCAGTTCAAATCTGACAATGTACACCGAATTGAAACATCGATATTGAGTCTCGTACTATCTACTTTCATATGTTGTTTTTAGCCCCACCCGACCCCCCCTCGGCACACACGCTACACACTTCCTGTATCGGGCAATCTTCCTCTCCTAACCACCTTAGGAAGCTACCGGTTTCCCACACACATTTGTTCTATCTCTCCATGTTTTGATCTCTAACTCTCTCAACTACACAACCCCCTTTTTCCACTCTGTTACCAAATGTATTTACCTCACACACCCACCATTGCACCCCATGCCGAGCTCTCTCTCTCCCCCCTCCCTCCCACCCTCTCTAGCTAGATACATGCATTGCCTATCTAGCCCCCCAACCTCTCGTGCACACGCATGCATGTTGTCTATCTAGGTCACTCCCTCGAGACTGTCTCACTCTTTCTTCCGCACGGCAGGCCACACTCGCTCAATCTCGCTCTCTTTATCAGAGTCTTGATTAACCTCGTTTTCTTTCACACACAAATGATATATCTCCTTGATCGGGCCTCGATCGACACACTCTATACTCTCTCACGCAGATTGTCTATCTAGGTCAGTCCATCCAAGCCACCCCACTCTTTCGACCTCATGGCGGCCATGCTCTCTCTCTCTCTCTCTCGCTCTGGCTCTCTCTCCCTCTCTCTCTCTCTCTACGTATGTCTTGATTGACCTCGCTCTTTGTCAGACACAAAAGACATATCTCCATGTTTGAGCCCAATTCGACATATTCATATTGTATACTCTCTCACGCACATTGTCTATCTAGGTCACTCTCTCCAAACCGTCTCGCTCTTTCGATCGCACGACGACCCACACTCGCTCAATCTGTCTCCCTTTATTTATGTAATCGATTGACCTTGCTTCCTCCCACGCACAAAATATATCTACATGTCTGTGACCAGATCATCTCTCAAGCTCTATCTTACAGCCCTCACCCTTCCCAAAAGCTCAATCGAACAATATCTCTCCAGAGCATATATATCTTTTCAATGAATGTCGGACCACACTCACTTTGTCTCTCTATCTATGTGTGTCTCGATTGACCTCGCTTTCTCACGCCGTATCTTCCACACATTGAAGTTACCTCTCCATCCCTCACAAAGCTGGAGCTATTTACATTGCGAGGGGGACTCCAACCTTGGATTAATTTGTGTAGGCATTTATTCCGGTGGATTTAGATTATATTTTCATAGCATTTGGCCCAGAACTACTCCAAACACCGCTGCAACCCCCGCACCTCCCCCAATTGATTTCCCTCTGGCTCGGTCATCGCTCTCTCGCACGTCCTTTCTCGCTTTCAACGTCGCACCATGGTATTATTGCAAAAAACTTTGTTGTTCTCTTTAATTATTACAAATAAGCTACAAAACTACACACTGATAGTCCACCTATAATGGAACAAATTTCGACCAACAAATTAAAGTGCTACAAACTACACACCAAGGGGCCCACCTGTCATGAAACAAATTTGCACCCATATATAAATTAAAAATTAAAGGACGAGGATCGAACATGTGACCAGGGCCTTCAAGACACACGTCAATAAGCAACATACGTAGAACAATAATGTTTGTTGTACCCCCTTTTTCAAATAATGTTTTTATATTACCACAACCTATTTAATGATAACATGTAATGTTATTTTTAGTACATTAGTGGGACCGGCTCGTTAGCACGTACTATTCGCCTTCACTTACTGGTGGGTTCCATGTGTGCTCTCTCTCTCTCTCTCCTCCCCTTCTGCGTTTATACGCACGAACAAACACGAAGAACTCGCGGGCGATGTTGCCGTTGACCCAATCTGGACGCGTTCACAAGTTACGGCACCAGTTTCACATACTAGTAGTACTAGTCAATGTGTACGTGCAATGCATGTTAATTTGGAAGTATATTAAGTGCATGCGGATATTAAGTAGGATATTATTTGCGTGTTATTATGTGATTAGCACTATTTTTGGCATGAAATTAACTGCACGCTAAACGTGTTGAGCATTCGACATTGAAGCAGTCTAGGTCGTTGGATGAGAAGGAATACCTGTGGCTTGATGACGTTTTATATTTAATTTGATACGGCTCTAGCAGAACATTCAATCGATCAAACCATAGATTTCATTCGGTCTAACTCTGACTTTACATTCATAGGACGATCGATCTAACATAAACTGAAATGATAAACGTTTTGATTTTAAGCATGGCAATCTGAACGTTTTTCATGGCAAGTTTAGATTACGCGGCGGCGGCGGGGGCGTCTTGCGGTGGGAAGCGGCTCCTCTGCCGTGCTCTGCGTGTCGTCGGGCCACTGACCGACGGCGACGTCTTGCGCCGTTGTTGGCGTACTCCTGGACGTTGGCCCTAGCTTCAAGGAAGGCCAAAATATTTTGGACTTCGGTCTCCAGGAGTGAGTCAATTGGTGGCAGGAGGCGACTGGCGTTGCTGCAATGAAGCAGTCGACGATGGCCATCCATGCCACTGAGGGGGCATTGTCACCCGCGCGGGGATAGGCACTGGCAATGGCGCGCGTTAGTGCACGCGCAGGCGCATGCGCTGGCAGGTGCACGGGCGCGTGAAAGTTGGTGGGGACCTCGTGGAACCCTGTGGCATCAACCTCGGCGACAATGTGCGGCTCCCAGCCCATCAATGCCACAGGATGGGCGCTGGTGCAGTCAGGGCGACGAGAGCGGGGACAGGCGCGGCGTCTTCCCGCAAGGCCGGTTCAAACTCGTCCCAAAGCGCCTTATGTTCTTGAGACTCTGTCTGGGTGCCTTCCTCAGGAAACTAGAAGACTAAGGGCAGACCATCATGATGCGGCATGGCGTACGGTTAGGTCAGGCTGGTTGGAGGTAGACGACAGGAGAATCGGAGAGGGAGATAGAAGATTGTAGCGATACTGGGTTGTGCGTGGTTGATTTTACACTGCGGCGCCGGCGACATTAAAAGTGGGAGGAGTTGGTATGAAGGTGGGCGGCGGAGCCTGGTCAAAGGGCTTGCCTCCCGGTGAGCCTATGCAGTGGTCTGCTCGCACGCCTCCCTGTCAGCCGGTGCAACGGTCTGCTCGCACGCCTCCCGTCGACTCACACGCTTGCTCGGACAGCACCTGCCGATGAGAAGCGGGACTCGTGGCAGCTTCTCTCAAATTGAAGAAAAAAATTACGTAGGAATATTTGTGCCATATCACGTGACCATGCTCAGTTTCATGAATTTCCGGTCACTTTTGGATTTTCTGAAATTTAAAATCCAGGATTCGAAACAATATCATAACCTGCTTCATGCAATAAATTTTAAAACGATACATCTTTCCTGTTGTATTTCTTAAGAAAGGATTTGGTCAAACATTTTGCTTAGTTAGACTTCAGACAAGTTATATATGCAGAGTAAAAAGATAATCCCTCCGTACCAGTGCATAGCCTGATATATTAACTCAAGTACTGGGCACAAACAAACGGGCTTAATTATGTCCTCATCCTGGTGTAGTACTGCTATTAGTACTACGCAATGGAGTTGACGGGTGACCTAGGGTAGCGGCGACCGAGGGAATTGAACCGTGCTCGGCACAGTAGGTAACATTGTCTAGTTACTAAAGCATCCCTCCATTGTTCATCAGTAGTCATTATAGACCGGGGACATGAGGGGAATTTCCTAGGGCTGGAATTCTGGCCGCCAGATATTTTGACTCGAAACGCGGAGGGTCGACTGGTTGGGGTTGGCTAATGTGCGTACCAAGCACGCCACCAGAAGGACACGAGCCTGGTTTTTTTAGGATCAACACGAGCCAGGATCTTTTAAATTGCCGAACGAATCTATGTGTATTACAATGCCTGTATTTTGCTTGCAAATAGTAATCTCAACGTGGTAATTGATTTATGACGAGTTATTGAATTATAGTGAGTTTGTGATATAGTGATCTCAATGTGATTTCACATTTCATGGTATCCCTAGTAAGTTTTTCATTGCAAATTCAAATTTAAAAGATGAACGGTATGGTGGTGAGAAAACTTTGTATGTATCAAGCATATGACCACACACACACACACAAACACACACACACACACGAACACAACAACAATCCAATAAGTATAGTGCATCTATTTTTCAAAACCATGCATGTATGACACGAATTCAAAAATACTCCTTCTGTTCCTAAATATTAGTCTTTTAGAGATTTCAACAAGTGACTACATACGGAGCAAAATGAGTGAATCTACACTCTAAAATATGTCTATATACATCCGTATGTGGCAGTCCATTTGAAATCTCTAAAAGGGCTAAAATTTAGGAATGAAGGAGTAAAATGTAAGACATGCATGGTCCTCAATTCAATATTTAAAATGAACAGGAAACTGAAGCATGAATATTAAGTCTAGTACTACATACTCCCTCCGGTCCTTTTTAATCTACGTATAAGAATTGTCTGAAGTCAAGCTTCATAAAGTTTGACCATATTTATATGAAAAAATATTAATATCTACAACACTAAATTTATACAATATGAAAACTAAGGTCATGACGCATCTAATGTTGTTGATTTTCACATTCTGAATGTTGGTATTTTTCTCTATAAATTCGGTCAAAGTTTACGAGGTTTGACTTCTGACAAACCTTATATGCGAACTAAAAAGGACTAGAGGGAGTACATGCAAATGTTGTGTTTAGGCGGAGCTATGTATATTGTCGGGGGTTAACCCCTCGACCTTAGATAAAATTGTGAAGCTCTATTTAGGATTGTTTAGATTATATTTGTCCCCACCCTCCCAAACACCGATTGGTTGTGCACCCCCCTCCTCCGCGGGAGAATATCATGCGCCCCCACACCGTAGAGGCTATATGCTGATACGAGTTGCTTGGAGCTTGTAGATCTGAGATATAGCGGCTCACAGGATGTCTTAATATTTTTACAGGAAACCTTAATGAGTTTGAGAATTGCACACAATTTGTACAAAAACTACTCAGATGCCCTTGGATCCCATATCCAACGACCTCGAAGCTCGTATCACCATAGCATCTAAGATGAAGAAGGACCTCATATTCTCCTGTATGTAAGAATATCATGTGCTACCACACCTTAGATGCTTTGGCGATACAAGCTCTTCGGAGCCGTTGGATTTGTGATCCAACAACTCCTCGGTGGTTCGAATGATTTTGTTGCAGAAAATCCCCCAAAGAGTTCGGCCGCTACTTACAAGCACAAAGACTGCTCAGATGCCATTGGATCTCAGATCAAACGACCTCGAAGCTCGTATCACCGTAGCATCCAAGCTGCGAGAGCACCTGATGTTTTCTCGCACGGGAGAATATGAGGTGCTCCCGCACTGTAGATTCTATGGTGATACGAGTTCACGGAGATCTAACGGCTCACAGTAGGATGTTTGAATGTTTATGCAATATACGCCTGAGAGAGTTTAGGAATTGCGTAGAAAGTACAAGTACTATGCATGTGGCATCTGATCACAGATCATATTGAAGAAAATATGCCCTAGAGGCAATAGTAAAGTTATTATTTATTTCCTTATATCATGATAAATGTTTATTATTCATGCTAGAATTGTATTAACCGGAAACTTGATACATGTGTGAATACATAGACAAACAGAGTGTCACTAGTATGCCTCTACTTGACTAGCTCGTTGATCAAAGATGGTTATGTTTCCTAGCCATAGACATGAGTTGTCATTTGATTAACGGGATCACATCATTAGGAGAATGATGTGATTGACTTCACCCATTCCGTTAGCTTAGCACTCGATCGTTTAGTATGTTGCTATTGCTTTCTTCATGACTTATACATGTTCCTATGACTATGAGATTATGCAACTCCCGTTTACCGGAGGAACACTTTGTGTGCTACCAAACGTCACAACATAACTGGGTGATTATAAAGGTGCTCTACAGGTGTCTCCGAAGGTACTTGTTGGGTTGGCGTATTTCGAGATTAGGATTTGTCACTCCGATTGTCGGAGAGGTATCTCTGGGCCCACTCGGTAATGCACATCACTATAAGCCTTGCAAGCATTGCAACTAATGAGCTAGTTGCGGGATGATGTATTACGGAACGAGTAAGAGACTTGCCGGTAACGAGATTGAACTAGGTATTGAGATACTGACGATCGAATCTCGGGCAAGTAACATACCGATGACAAAGGGAACAACGTATGTTGTTATGCGGTTTGACCGATAAAGATCTTCATAGAATATGTGGGAGCCAATATGAGCATCTAGGTTCCGCTATTGGTTATTGACCGGAGACGTGTCTCGGTCATGTCTACATAGTTCTCGAACCCGTAGGGTCCGCACGCTTAAAGTTTGATGACGGTTATATTATGAGTTTATGTGTTTTAATGTACCGAAGGAGTTCGGAGTCCCGGATGAGATCAGGGAATTGACGAGGAGTCTCGAAATAGTCGAGACGTAAAGATCAATATATTGGACAACTATATTCGGACATCGGAAAGGTTCCGAGTGATTCGGGTATTTTTCGGAGTACCGGAGAGTTACAGGAATTCGTATTGGGCCTTACTGGGCCATACGGGAAAGGAGAGAAAGGCCCCAAAGGGTGGCCGCACCCCTCCCCATGGACTAGTCCGAATTGGACTAGGGAGGGGGGGCGCCCCCTTCCTTCTTTCTCCTTCTCCCTTCCCTTTTCCTACTCCAACAAGGAAAGGAGGAGTCCTACTCCCGGTGGGAGTAGGACTCCCCCCTTGGCGCACCCTCCTCCTAGGCCGGCCGCCTCCCCCCTTGCTCCTTTATATACGGGGGCAGGGGGCACCCCATAGACACAATAATTGATCATTGATCTCTTAGCCGTGTGCGGTGCCCCCCTCCACCACATTATACCTCGATAATATCGTAGCGGTGCTTAGGCGAAGCCCTGCATCGGTAGAACATCATCATTGTCACCACGTCGTCGTGCTGACGAAACTCTCCCTCAACACTCGGCTGGATCGGAGTTCGAGGGACGTCATCGAGCTGAACGTGTGCTGAACTCGAAGGAGCCGTGCGTTCGGTACTTGATCGGTCGGATCATGAAGACGTACGACTACATCAACCGCGTTGTGTTAAACGCTTCCGCTTTCGGTCTACGAGGGTACGTGGACAACACTCTCCCCTCTCGTTGCTATGCATCACCATGATCCTGCGTGTGCATAGGAATTTTTTTGAAATTACTACGTTCCCCAACAGTGGCATCCGAGCCAGGTTTTATGCGTTGATGTTATATGCATGAGTAGAACACAAGTGAGTTGTGGGCGATATAAGTCATACTGCTTACCAGCATGTCATATTTTGGTTCAGCGGTATTCTGAGATGAAGCGGCCCGGACCGACATTACGCGTACGCTTAAGCGAGACTAGTTTCACCGTTGCGAGCACTCGTTGCTTAAAGGTGACTGGCGGGTGTCTGTCTCTCTCACTTTAGTTGAACCGAGTGTGGCTACGCCCGGTCCTTGCGAAGGTTAAAACAACACCAACTTGACAAACTATCGTTGTGGTTTTGATAAGTAGGTAAGAACGGTTCTTGCTAAGCCCGTAGCAGCCACGTAAAACTTGCAACAACAAAGTAGAGGACGTCTAACTTGTTTTTGCAGGGCATGTTGTGATGTGATATGGTCAAGACATGATGCTGAATTTTATTGTATGAGATGATCATGTTTTGTAACCGAGTTATCGGCAACTGGCAGGAGCCATATGGTTGTTGCTTTATTGTATGCAATGCAATCGCCATGTAATTGTTTTACTCTATCACTAAGCGGTAGCGATAGTCGTAGAAGCAATAGTTGGCGAGATGACAACGATGCTACGATGGAGATCAAGGTGTCACGCCGGTGACGATGGTGATCATGACGGTGCTTCGGAGATGGAGATCACAAGCACAAGATGATGATGGCCATATCATATCACTTATATTGATTGCATGTGATGTTTATCTTTTATGCATCTTATCTTGCTTTGATTGACGGTAGCATTATAAGATGATCTCTCACTAAATTTCAAGATAAAAGTGTTCTCCCTGAGTATGCACCGTTGCCAAAGTTTGTCGTGCACAGACACCACATGATGATCGGGTGTGATAAGCTCTACGTCCATCTACAACGGGTGCAAGCCAGTTTTGCACACGCAGAATACTCAGGTTAAACTTGACGAGCCTAGCATATGCAGATATGGCCTCGGAACACTGAGATCGAAAGGTCGAGCGTGAATCATATAGTAGATATGATCAACATAGTGATGTTCACCATTGAAAGCTACTCCATTTCACGTGATGATCGGTTATGGTTTAGTTGATATGGATCACGTGATCACTTAGAGGATTAGAGGGATGTCTATCTAAGTTGGAGTTCTTAAGTAATATGATTAATTGAACTTAAATTTATCATGAACTTAGTCCTGATAGTATTTTGCAAATTATGTTGTAGATCAATAGCTCTCGTTGTTGCTTCCCTGTGCTTATTTTTGATATGTTCCTAGAGAAAAATTATGTTGAAACATGTTAGTAGCAAAGATGCGGATTGGATCTGTGATCTGAGGATTATCCTCATTGCTGCACAGAAGAATTATGTCCTTGATGCACCGCTAGGTGACAGACTATTACAGGAGCAGATGCAGACGTTATGAACGTTTGGCTAGCTCAATATGATGACTACTTGATAGTTTAGTGCACCATGCTTAACGGCTTAGAATCGGGACTTCAAAGACGTTTTGAACGTCATGGACCATATGAGATGTTCCAGGAGTTGAAGTTAATATTTCAAGAAAATACCCGAGTTGAGAGATATGAAGTCTCCAACAAGTTCTATAGCTAAAAGATGGAGGAGAATAGCTCAAGCAGTGAGCATGTGCTCAGATTGTCTGGGTACTACAATCGCTTGAATCAAGTGGGAGTTAATCTTCCAGATAAAATAGTGATTGACAGAATTCTCTAGTCACCATCACCAAGTTAGTAGAACTTCGTGATGAACTATAGTATGCAAGGGATGACGAAAGTAATTCCCGAGCTCTTCGTGATGCTGAACTCGACGAAGGTAGAAATCAAGAAAAACATCAAGTGTTGATGGTTGACGAGACCACTAGTTTCAAGAAAAGGGCAAAGGGAAGAAGGGTAACTTCAAGAAGAACGGCAAGCAAGTTGCTGCTCAAGTGAAGAAGCCTAAGTCTGGTCCTAAGCCTGAGACTAAGTGCTTCTACTGCAAAGGGACTGGTCACTGGAAGCGGAACTACCCCAATTATTTGGTGGATAAGAAGGATGGCAAAGTGAACAAAGGTATATTGGATATACATGTTATTGATGTGTACTTTACTAGTGTTTATAGCAACCCCTCGGTATTTATACTGGTTCAGTTGCTAAGAGTAGTAACTCGAAACGGGAGTTGCAGAATGAACAAGAGACTAGTAAAATGCGAGGTGACGATGTGTGTTGGAAGTAGTTCCAAGATTGATATGATCATCATCGCACACTCCCTATACTTTCGGGATTAGTGTTGAAACTAAATAAGTGTTATTTGGTGTTTGCGTTGAGCATGAATATGATTTGATCATGTTTGTTGCAATACGGTTATTCATTTAAACTAGAGAATAATTGTTGTTCTGCTTACATGAATAAAACCTTCTATGGTCATACACCCAATAAAATGGTTTGTTGGATCTCGATCGTAGTGATACACATATTCATAATAATGAAGCCAAAAGATGCAAAGTTAATAATGATAGTGCAACTTATTTGTGGCACTGCCATTTAGGTCATATTGGTGTAAAGCGCATGAAGAAACTCCATACTGATGGACTTTTGGAATCACTTGATTATGAATCACTTGATGCTTGCGAACCATGCCTCATGGGCAAGATGACTAAGACTCCGTTCTCCGGAACAATCGGAGCGAGCAACTGACTTATTGGAAATAATACATACTGATGTATGCGATCCGATGAGTGACGAGGCTCGCGGCGGGTATCGTTATTTTCTGACCTTCACAGATGATTTGAGCAGATATGGGTATATCTACTTAATGAAACAGAAGTCTGAAACATTTGAAAAGTTCATATAATTTCAGAGTGAAGTGGAAAATCATTGTAACAAGAAAATAAAGTTTCTACGATCTGATCGTGGAGAAGAGTATTTGAGTTACGAGTTTGGCCTTCAGTTAAAACAATGTGAAATAGTTTCACTACTCACGCCACCTGGAACACCACAGTGTAATGGTGTGTCCGAACATCATAACCGTACTTTATTAGATATGGTGCGATATATGATGTCTCTTACCGATCTAACACTATCGTTTTGGTGTTATGCATTAGAGACAACTGCATTCACGTTAAATAGGGTACCATCTAAATCCGTTGAGACGACATCTTATGAACTGTGGTTTGGCAAGAAACCAAAGTTGTCATTTCTTAAAGTTTGGGGTTGCGATGCTTATGTGAAGAAACTTCAACCTGATAAGCTCGAACCTAAATCGGAGAAATGTGTCTTCATAGGATACCCAAAGGAGACTGTTGGGTACACCTTCTATCACAGATCCGAAGGCAAGACATTCGTTGCTAAGAATGGATCCTTTCTAGAGAAGGAGTTTCTCTCGAAAGAAGTGAGTGGGAGGAAAGTAGAACTTGATGAGGTAACTGTACCTGCTCCCTTATTGGAAAGTAGATCATCACAGAAAACAGTTTTTGCGACACCTACGCCAATTAGTGGGGAAGTTAATGATAATGATCATGAAACTTCAGATCAAGTTATTACTGAACCTCGTAGGTCAACCCGATTAAGATCCGCACCAGAGTGGTACGGTAATCCTGTTCTGGAGGTTAAGTTACTAGACCATAACCATACGTACTACGTCTAATATAGTATATTTTTACACGCACATTTTTCCTCCGTGCCGAGATGTGGCACACCCTACCGCACAATTTCGGGGTCCTCCCGGGTGGTGCACACATATATTCTTCCTTGCCGAGATGTGGGACGCCCTACCGCGCGTTTTCTGGATCCTCCTCGGTCGTTGCGCCGAAGCAAGTAAATGAGTCGTCAAATCTAGAAAGACCACCTTTCCCGCCGAGTACATCAGTGAAGCATGGTGGCTAGCTAGTTGGGCTAGTGCGACCGATTAGCTAGGCCACTGCCACATTTGTTTTTTCACCCTTTTTTATCTCCTTGCCGGCAGGTAAATTTAAATATCCACTGCGGCGTTGCTCTGGTGTTTGGGTGCGGCAGGCGCGACAGGATTTTTAATTTTTTGATTGACGAGAGCAGATGCGGCAGGAATTTTAATTTTTTGATACGGGAGCAGGCGCAGCAGCAATTAGTCATGATGAATCCGCCTGTAAAACCCAATGCTCCCTAATGTGAAAAGTCGTCGGCTGGTGTTTTCCCATGGTGAAAACCAAAAGATTCACCCCGCTCCTCGGCTGCCTCCCTCTGCCTTCCCGTAGATTGCATTGCCTTTTAGCTGTTTCGCCCCCTTTGCTTCCTCTCCACATTGCTTCTAGCTGGTGCCACGGCGGCGCAATAGATCACGGAGTCGGAGGTGAGGCGCCTGACACAGAAGCTCCAGGCCAAGGATGCGGAGCTCAGGGCCAAGGACGTGGAGCTCTGTGAGCTCAAGGAGGAGAGGAGTGCCATGCTCCTCCGTTATGTGCGGGAGTTCACGGAGCTTCAAAAGCGGCAGGCGTCCAGCACAAAGATGCTCGAGGCGTCGGCGGTGTTGCTGTAGAAAGTGGGAGATATGATAGGCCGTCAGGGGAGCCGGCTAGAGCGCGAGCGGGCCGATCGCGACGAGGTCTAGGATCGCCTCAGCCACTTGGAGGACCAAGTTGCCACGCACGTGTTGCGGCTGCGCGATGCCTACCGTCTTGCCAGCGCAACCATGTCGGCTATTGGGCTAAACCCGTTCGACCACCCCATTGACTTCAACGAGTTGCGGCTTCCTGACTTGGTCTCCTTCTTCACCTATATCTCCGAGGAGCTGAGCCATCTCTGCGTGATGGTGGGGGCGGAGCTGGACAAGGAGGGGTTGCGGGCTACCGTCGCTGTTGTCGGGCCAATCCTCTCAGGGCTCCGTCACCGAAATCCATTCGTGCCATTGTATGTCGTCTTTGATGAGCTGGCTCCCGTCAACCGGGAGCGGGTTCTGTAGGCGTTTGTACCCTGCATCACCAACGTGTTCGCCTCGAGAAGCAGAGGGACTTCGGTGGTGTTGAGGCATCCTCTGCATGGGCACGTCCATGTCTCGGTGCAACATGACCGTTGGATCAAACTCAGACGGTGCAGATCAGTCACTGTAGCACAAAGCGTGTGGGTGTGTTTGGTTGCATTCTCATCTCAATATAGTTGTTTCCTCTTCGTGTATTTGTGTTAACCCACTAGTGTGGACTCATGCACCCTTCATGCACTCTGCCAAACACCCAAAAGTGGGTCGAGAAGGGAACTTTTGCTCCCATCCCGTGCACCCTTCATACACCCTGTCTGACACTGATTCGTGCTTCATATGGTTCATGTTTCGTGGAGTACTGTAGCACCGTACTCTCTGTGCGCTGTAGACCTAGTTCTGTTAACATTGATCTCACCGTTCATTCTCGACCAGACAATCGAAAAAGCGGTACTATGTTACATTACTATTCATATAGTTGACATGCACACACCATCATTTGTTATCATCATATCTTACTACCTAGCAACAAGATTATGTAGTACTGACGTATGAACCACTACACATGCCTAGTAGTAGGAGCACTATGTATGTTCAAGTGGCTGCCTTGTTTCACACTCCTCCGTCATAAGAGCGGAAACGCTTGCTGTAATCATTTATTTCTTCAGAAAAACAGTGGGCACGCTCTACCGTGTGGATCCTCCTCGAGGGTGGTCGGGAACCTTGCTACTCACTTTCGCCGACGTGTGGGACAGCTAGCATCGGGGTCCACTAGCCATGCACTAAATTACTCCGTAGTAGAGTGCCCAACTGCATAGTAGACTACCCCGATCGAAGCGCCGCAGTAATGCCCAATGAGACGTCAAATCAAAAAAAACCCTCCTTTCCAGCAGTAAGTTGGACGGACCAAGCAACCATCATTTCACTCTTCTCTCTCAGCTTCCTCTCTTGAAGAAAACCCCCACTCGCTTCTCCCTCATCTTGTTCCTCATTTCTTCAAGAAAACCCCGACCTGCTTCTGGCATTGTTCTTCTCTCCCAAAGAAGGAAAGGTGAGCGTATCAATGGTGTTGATTCTGGCCAAGGCCCGGTCTTGCAACCTCGAGACTAATCCTATAACTCCCTCTCTATTCTTCTTTTGGGTTTGTGATTATGGTTTCTTTTCTTTTATTTCTATTTGACAGTTTCTTGATGGACGCTGGAGCACCGGCCAAAGTGATTTCTATGGCTCTGGCTAAAACCGTCGACGCTCATGGTGCGAAGAAGAGCAAGCACCCCGCCGAGACTACTGTAGACAAGCTCAAAGCCATCGCCCTGTCCAAGCCCCCCTCTCCGGGATCCCTCATCAAGCAAGTCCAGGTAATATCACTTCTTGACGATCTTTTCCTCGATCTTGATCATGTTTTTTCATCTAACATGCAATACTAGTACTAGTAGTACAACTTTTAGGGTGATCTTGCATGTGATTTTTGTGTGCCAAATGACGGTTCTAAATTCCTCATTTGACCAAAGCATGTGAGAGGTTGACACCGATTTCTTATAGATTACTGTCAACTAATTTATGAACATCAATGCTACCTTTGAAGAGGGTATATTTGCCTCAGTAACTTGTGTTATGGATATTGCAAGTAATCCCTCTGCTCTCATGCCTTTGAAGACATATTCTAGTGTCTTTGTTCACTCATTTATGTGCGTATATGTAGTCATATATGGAGTAAAATATCGAAAATCATCTTATATTTCTGAACAGAGGTACTAATAAAATATTTGGTTTCTGTTTGAATTATAACCAGGTCCGCGGTGGAGATGAAGTTCTCAAAGTCATGTCGTGTGAACTGGAAGACCTAAGGATGAGTTCTACTGCTACACTATCCAGCTTCTATGTCCTTATCGCCACGTGTCCTGAACTAGTGTTTTCCTGTAGCATTGTTGTCAGGCGTGTTCTCGAGGCTGTACTTGACCACAACAATTTCCTTGTTGTGCCTTCGATTACGAAGGGTGTGGTTCTTGTAAAGATTCCCGACAAATCTGATGCGGCCTGTCTTCATCGCCATGTTTATGAGTGGAAAGACCACTCTGTTAGGTTCTCCAAGGTTGACGAGATGGTGATGGTGCAGGTAGATATCTCTCACAAAGTCCATGGCCTAGTCAGTTATGCGGGGTTCATCCCGTAGGTCGTTGGCAACAAATAATCTGCAGAGTTTAAGTAGTGCAACTTCGCTTGTCTGTAGTAAGTAGTATTGTTCAGTACTTGATCTGTGTTTGTGAACCCTGTTTTGTTTAGTACTACCGCTTTTGGCGTGTGGTGAGTCCTGAGAACAGTCTATGTTAATGTCTGTCCACTCAATTCAGTCTGTATATTTTGAAGTATCCAAATCATCTTTTCTGTGAGGACGGTTTATCAATTATGGTTACACTCCAATATCGATAGGCATTGCAGGGTTTATCGCACCCACCAGGAGTTACAGTCCCATGGATGTTCGGTCCATACGATTTATCACGACCTTTGGACTGTCCTACTTGTGGGAGTAGGCGGGGGCCCTGCATGCCACGCGTTGTTGGACGATCAATTTTCTGTTTAGTACTTCAACATAGTGATTTCCTCGTAAGGATTCACTCGTGTCACATCAAGTAAATCTTATTGATTTACTGTCTAAATCTTATTGATTTAATGTCATGTTTTGTTTCTTTTGCTGCAATTTTACGATGCAGGTTTTGCCATGTGACATTCATCACAGAATAAACCATTTGGTTTGCTATACGATGGCTATTTTTGTAGGTTTCACTTCTTATGTCGTGTTAGTAATGAAGGAATTGTCCATCATTTATATTACTAGAAAAAATTGGATCAGTATGTTGTGTGAGTACAAGCTGAATCCCTATGATGAACTGCAGTTTGGTTTAACAAACACGCAACAATTAGTCCTTCTTGCGTTTAAAAGAAATGAAGAAAAAGACTGGATCACGGTCACGGAGCCAAGTCAAGTTAGAAAGCTGATCATAGCAGACTAGACACGATCGCCGCTGTCTCACACATCGGTAGCACCTTCAGCAATAGATCGACCACTGGCAGTTGCTCTAGCACTGCCAGTGGTAGCAGCTCAGTCTGATCCAGCTGCGGATTGGGCACCGACCATGTCAACGGATGAGGCTGATCTACCGGAGGATCGGGCATCGACACCGGCACCTGCTCTGACACCGGAACCAGCTCTACAAGGAGCACCATCTCCGGCAGCAGCAGCGGCACTACCAGTCGCACCGGCATGGGCACCGGCAACAGCTTCGGCACCTGCACCAACACTTGCACTTGCATCTACTCCGGCCCGTGCAGTGGCAATGGAACCAGCAGTTGCACCGGCAACAGACTAGGCTGCAGTTTGCACTTCATATACCAAAGTCCTTACAAAAACCGACATGTCCACCTTCTTGGTAAGCATTGGCCGCCCAAGTGCTTCGTTCTTTTTTCTTCCATGTTGTTTCACATGATTCACTGTGTTGATCTAACTTTTTGTGTATGTCTTCTTGTTTGCAAACAAAGAATTCCTAGAGTAATGAGGGAGTCGTTCAACAATCCGGGCAACCGTGGCCAAGTTTCTCATACCCATACGCAGCCTTGGTGTGAATGAACCTGCTCAATATACCGTAAGTACAAATGATGGTCTCATGATGATTCATGCTAAAGGATGGTCAAGGTTCAAATCTAAATCATATCTTGCGGTAGGGGATGATGTCAAAATCGAACTTTCTCGGCAAGGAGAGCTGGTCCAAATCGACTTTGAAATTCTTTAGTAGCAGCACGCAACTGCCGAACTGATCTATCCTCCGAGAGATTTTGATGTAATAATATAGCATGGTGAAACAAGTGTCCTTTATGTATAAGTAGTAAGACAGTATTATTTATCACATGGTATATTATTGATATAATTGCAACTCTAATTGCTAGTTAGGAACTGTCGTTTGTTTTCATTCTAACAGTTGCCGTGCTTTATTCAATTTTGTGTATTCGCCTTGCGACAACATCTAAAACCAGCGCTGTACCGATCGCTTGCAATATGAAAAGCGCTGAGGTAGAACACATAGGCCCCCAAACATGCAGGCCCACCGGCCTGTGGCCCAAAGTCCAGAACCGTGAGCCTGTTTGAGTATTATATTCTCAGCTGAACCCCCATAATGCCCGTGCGTTGCATGTAACATCAAGATGCATTTGTATGAGTATTTTATCTTGTGAGAGAAAAGGATGAATGAGGGAAGGCCTTATTTGCAAATGTAGAGAGGTGTGTGGGTACCTTTTTGCAAAATTGCCATAGTTTCCTTCCTATCCGTCAGATATAAATCGGACAGCCTATATTTGCAGGATGGCAGGCACACCATCATCACCAAATCGTCTATACTGTGTTAAAAAACTCTATTTTTATAATTATATGTATTCCCCTTATTTTTCTTATGTATAAAGTTGTGATATAAAGATTTTTATATTTCTTTACAAAGGGAGTATCTCTCTGTCAAAAATATATTTATGTGTAATTAGTTACTCCTGTCTTTCTACTTCCTTTCACTGATATGTGGGGCATCCAGCAACGGGGTCCACGTGCCATATGCACCAAATTAGAGTGCACAACTGCACGGTAGACACATCCCAGTTGTAGCGCCGCAGTAATGCCCAATGAGCTGTCAAATCACAAAAAACCCCACCTTTCCGGCTTTAGCAGTAAGGTGGACGGACGAAGCAGAATTATTTCACTGGGTCTAAATCCCCTTCTCCCTCGTCTGCTTGTTCAGAGAAAACCCCCTCTCGGCGATTGCATAGGATTTTCTCATGGAGAACCAGGTACGAATTCTTCATCCATCCACGATAAATCCAAGTCCCTTGGTTGCGGGTAATCCTAGGATGGCAGCTGCTACCGTTGATGCATTTTACTTCCTACTGAATCTAGTGTGTTTCATTTGCAGTGCCCAAACTACGAGGACCATACAGGTTTCTGCGCCCTCGGCGAGACGCCACACTTGGTCCTTTTCATCCTAACATAGGATTTTAAAACGCGCACAGTATGTTCCTAGAATCCTCTTTTCTATCCGGGAGGGTGGGGTTTTTGAACATGCTGTCGACTAATTTGGAAATTTGGATTGCCATATTTGGATAAAAGGTACTAGTGCCATGGTCAACACTGACGTGAAGGAGGAAATTATTTCTAGATTTGGATAGGGAATACACTGTGTTCTCATATTATTTTTCCTGCAGTGCATTCCTTGCTCTGCCAAAACACATGTACTCAAGATGCTCGGCCTTGCCATAACTGAATAGACCAGTTTAGTTGTCACAGTGATGACGAGCCATGGATATAAGTTCCATGTTCGGTTCATGAACCAAGAAGGTCGCTGATTTTTTTATGGCCGAACTTGGGTAAACTTTCTCAAGTGTTACGGACTGAAAATTGGCGCACAAATGTTGATGGAAATAGTAGAACCTGGTCTCATCTTCACTGCGATCTTTCACCCCGACGTTGTTCCAATTGTTCATCCATGTTAGTTTTGTATCTGGTTCTTGCTTGTTGCCTCGATTACTTCTTAATCCACCTATTTTGTCTAACTAATCACAATTTAACTTTAGAAGTAGCAACGAATATCTCACGAAGATGCTACTTCTAACGAATATTTTCTTATAATTGGTGGCACGTGTAGGTTTTTTCAGAGTTAAGCAGGCTACTCATTTGTTATTCTATAAGAACTCTGCTATTACTGATGGCACTGAAGTCGATTGGGACGACATCCACAAGTTCCTACACATTATTGATCATCTTGAGGTCCTTGTGGGGCGTTTCAATGGTGGAAGGCCATGTGGGATATGTGTGCCACTGCTGCACTCGTTGAACAGGTCCAACTGTGTCAAGAAACTTATGGTACGAGCTGTTTTCTGTTATATATGTTGTTCATAAACTCTTGCTTATACACAGTTTTACAGATGTGATATTCTTGAAACAGAAACTGCCCAGTTCTAGTGTTCCTATACAGATGCCTGACCATGGTCGGTTCAGACTTGCACTTGGTCACAACATGATGTTTATGTCGACCTACTCTATTCCCCTTGGAGGTGAAAAGATACTTATTCATGGGTGGTCTCAAATAATGAAGGCCAGTCCATCTTGGAGAATAGGACAGAAGATTATGTTCCTGCTTTTCCACGGCTCTAAAGCGAATATCCTGTTTATTGACCACATTGCAAGATGAAGCCACTTTCAGATGGTTGTGGATGCGTGGGGTGGCGCCTGGGCCTTTTCCTGGGGCTTGGCGGCCTCACCCTTGGTTAACTGTAGGCAAAGTAGCACTGTTCGAGGCGTGCTTTGTACGGTTGAACCTATATAAGTACTCATACTGCTTTCAGCTATGGTTGTTAAGTGCCCCTGCTGGTTTCAGTTAAGGTTGTTAAGTACTCCTGCTGCTTTTACAGTCTGTCGTGTTTCTTTGGTCCTATCTTCCTCCAGCCGCTAAAACCAAACTAGCGTCGGCGGGGCCGCCTGCTTCCGCCTCCCACGGATGGCTGCACCTCAGCGCATGCATCGCCGCCCCACCGTCCGAGGTCTCGCCGTCGTCCTCCGCGCCCTTTGGTGCGCTTGCCGCAGCGCCGCCCTCTCGCGTTGTCAACATGGTCAACAAACAAGACGAATTGGAATATGACTGTACATGGAGAGGATGATAGTAGGGGCCCACCATGTCCATGGCCGGACGCAAGGAAGTTCCTCATTGTTTGTTATATATACTCCATAGTCAGCGTATGGAAAAAGAAAATGCTTCCTCCTAGTGGTTTCCTGACATCTGGGACCCAGGACATTGTCAGGTATATAGTCAATAGACAAGAGAACAACACAAGATCGGTTGACACCTTGGACGTAGCTGCTCGAGCAGTATTTTTTGTTACTGTTGAGACGGAGCAGGGTTTCGACTGGGCTGTGGCCCGTCTAGCCTAGGCTTATATTTTATGTTCACCACATGACCAGCCCAGCTATTTTTTTTATGAAAATGAGCCCAGTTTATTTTTCTGAAGAATACCCAATCCATCCCTACTTATTTTTCTATGCCCTGATGGGCTGCAACTCTTTCAAGACGCCTGCAAATCTTGAAAGTAATATGAGCTGTAAATATAAAAACAGATGACAAATTGGCAATTACTTTATAATTTCTGATTTTTTTCACATTTTCAGATTCCAATTTCACTGGGCTTTAACCTAATTTAAATATATCTTCAATGTACTTTAAATCTGGCTCGGCATTTTTGGTATAAAAAATAGTTTGGAACCCACAGAATATGCGAAATTTCGTTTATATTTTTAACCCTGACCCTGGCCACCAAAAAATGGACTGCAATAAATTGCATAAGAAGTTGCAATGAGCTATATGTAAATTATTAAGAAAATAGAAAATGGTCTGACTTGTGGGCCTATTAAGTTGACGCGTATTTAAGATTTTTTTACTTATTATATACGTCAACAAACGATTCTAGCAGACGTAACCGTTGGATGTCAATCCAATGGTCGTCATGTTTCTTCAATCTCTGATCTTCTTGCTCTAGCCGCCAAATCCAGCGCCGGCGGGACCGCCTGCTCCCGCCTCCCGTGGCTGGCTGTGCTGCCGTGTAGGCCTCACCGCCCCCTAGTACTCCCAGCACTGGCCAGGCCATCCCTCTACTCACCCACATCCCTCCCCTACTGTGGCTTCGCCGCCTCCGGGTCATTCCCTTCCTGGGTATCGCCGTCGTCCATCGCGCTGGTGTTCTCGGCATGGCGTGGTCAACGTTGTCAACAAACGATAACATCGGATGAGGGATGTACATGGAGAGGCTGACAGTTGGGACCGACATGGTCCATGGCCGCACGCAAAACAGTACCTCCTTATTATGCCAAAAAGAATGAATACTCCCGCTGACAGCTCAGACCCACCAGCTATATCTTCGTATGGAAGGAAGTGCCTCCTTATTACGCACACAAAAAATGAATACTCCCCCTGCTAGCTGGGACCCACCATAGTGGGAGGCTGACTTGTGGGCCTACTAAGTTGACGCGGACGGAGGGCTCTGTCAACTTAGTCAACAAACGATTCTATCACCAGTGACCCTTGGATTGTTAACATCCAACTGTCGTCCTACTTCTTCAACCTCTGATTTTCTTGCTCTAGCTGTCCAAACCACCGCGTGCTCTTGCCTCCCGTGGCCGTCTGTGCTGCCGCGGAGGCCTCACCGCCCCCTACTACTCTGACCGCTGGCCAGGCCCTGCGGCAACGGCAGCCTCACTCCGCAGCCGAACCAGTGAACCCCCGTACTCATCTCCGCATGGGCATCCAATGCCACGTCTTCCACGGCTCCGCGTCGTTCCCTTCCTAGGCCTTGTCGTCGTCCACCGCCTTGGTGCTCTCGGTGCGGCATGGTCAATGTGGTTAACGAACAACTTCTATCGGAAGAGTATTGTACGTCGAGAGGCTGACAGCTGGGTCCACGGCCGCAGCAAGGAAGTGCCTCCTTATTACGCGCAAAATAATTATTCCTCCACCTGACAGCAGGGACCCACCGGACGGGCCACCGTATTTCGTGAAAAAATGTTTCCCCTGACTGCTGGGACCCACCAGCTACATCTTCGCACGCAAGGAAGTGTCTGATAGTCGGGACCCACTTGGTCGAAGCGTACGTAGCATTGTCATTGTCAGTGTGCAAAAGTAGGGGCTCTCCTTTCGACCCCTTTACTTCTGCACGGGCAGTCAGAGCCGCGCCCACGGCCACACTTAATAGGGCAGAGGAGGGAAGACGGAGGGAAACCGAAGCACAAGACAAACAAGGCAACGCCAAGACCAGAAGCACAAAAGAGCAAAGGGGTGAGGTGGACTCCCCCGGCAAAACCCTTGCCGGGGCGGCCTCCGCGGCCCCGGCAAGAGCCTTGCCGGGGCAGCTTGCCCAACAACAGCAGAGCGGGCCACCCTTGAGCCCAAGGGTTTCCAAACGCCACCAACAACTACATTGGAACCAAGGCTCGGGAGGCCCCTCTGTGGTGGCATGCAGATCTTTGTCAAGATCATAAGCACACAAGGTCAGATGAAGACCAAAAGACGACGACCCTCGGCGGGATCCCAGCCGAGGAAATCCACAAGACCGCCGACGAGATCCTTGCCGGGGACGACCACGGCGCCACGGCAAGACCATTGCCGGGGCCCCGGCAAGATCCTTGCTGAGGGCATCAGCGGGGCCACAGCCAGGCCCGCGCCTGCCGAGACTCCACCACCGTCCCCGTGCAGCTGCTAGCCCAACCAGCTAGGCAGGCACCTGCGTGGCGATGAGCGGCCTCTACACCGACCTAGCAAGCACTTGTGTGGTGGCATGCAGATCTTCGTGAAGGCTCCACCACCGCGCCAGCCCAGCAGCCAGCCAACATGGCGCCACGACGCCTCGTCAGCTCAGACGCGTGTCTAAGCCAGGCAAGGCAGCGACAGCTGGGACGTGCTTCCTTGCCGTCCCCGATAAAGCAAGAGGGGCACGTCGGTAGCGCATTAAATGCGTTTGTCCGACGGTGCCAGAGGATAGACTCATCCCCTGTACACCTTTCCACCTCCTGTGTGCCACTGTGGCAACCCCTTTTGTCTATAAAAGGAGGCCCGAGGTGTCCAGGAGAAGGATTCAGATCTTTTGGGCAAGTCACACCCCGTAGCTAGCTCAAGAGCACTCAAATACATCCACCAAAGCAGGACTAGGGTATTACGCATCTCCGCGGCCCGAACCTGGGTAAACGATCCGTGTGCTTCCTGTCAGACCCGCTCTTTGCACAACCCCGCGCCCGCCAACCGTAGAAGGGATCCTAGTGATCCCATAGGTGTCGATTTCCCCTGACATCTTTGGCGCGCCAGGTAGGGAGCGCAGTTGTGAAAATCCGGTCTAGCGGTTAGCCTAGAAGTTCTTCATCGCCATGGCTCCCAAGAAGAAGACGATCACGGTGATCGGTTCATCTGGAGCCGGACGGCCCGCACCGATGCGCGCGAACAGCGGGCCGGTCGCGGACAGAACCCGAGGCGCGGCCCGCGAGCGCCAACATCGCTCTGGCAGCCAGAGCCTGGCGAGCGGCGTCGTTCGTGCGCGAGACGACGGGCTGCATGCCGCCAAATCCAAAGACGGAGCCGGCCCCCCCGCAGGTGGCGCGGGGCCCTCCAAGGGCGGCGCCGTGCCACCTATGGGTGGCGCGGCGACCTCCTAGTCGCCTACGCCGGCGCTCACGACGTGCTCTTGCCAGGGTGCGCGCCACGAGCAGCGCCACCATGCTGGGGACCCCGGCCGCCGCCATGGGAAGAGTGTCGTGCATCACTCGCGGGACGGAGGAGGCCAACATGTCCGCCGAAGTGCTGGCAGAAATGGCGTACAGCCGCAGGGCCGTGATGGAGCTCCTTCTAAAGTGGTTAGGAGTCGGAGCGCGCCACGGTCCACGCAGCTTTCGCCGCCGCCCACGCTGGAAGAAGCTTTGGCGCGCGTGCAGTTGCTCCTCAACTTCCCTCCTGTTGCGAAAAAGCTCGACGAGTGGAGAGCCACCATCCGGAGCCTCGTCGGCATCGCCAACAAAGACTCTTCGTCGAACCACCGCACGCGAGCGGTGGAGGGGCCGGGGGTGCTGCGACCATGGTGCATTCTCCTCCTCCACGCCAGCCACCGCGGGTGTTGATCCGTCGTGATGACGCTTGCGATAACATTTCCATAGTGTCGTCCGACCCACGGACCCACTGCGACCAGCGCCAAGTTCTTTGGGAGCGAGCCCATGAAGATGCTCGAACCACCATCGAGCGCCGGCGCGATACACGCCACCAGTCAGATAAGCGGGCGGGGCCCGCTATGGACCACCCAACACCAGGAGGCTCCGGTGGCCTACGTTACGAGGTGGGTTGCCCAGCCTTTACCCATGAGCTGTGGCAGTTCCAGTGGCCGTCCCACCGCACGTTCAAGCCCGAAGTCCGCGAGAAGTACAATGGCAATACCCATCCGTCAGAGTTCCTCAGCATCTACACCATCGCGATGCAGGCCACTGGAGCTCGTGAAGACAAGGTGCTTGCCAATTACATCCCATTGGCCCTGAAACCCAATGTCATGTCTTGGTTGATGCACTTGCCGGCGGATTCCATATCTTCTTGGTCGGATCTGTGTCATGAGTTCGTTGGTGCCTTCACTGGAGGCCACCAAGCTCATGGCCAGGCGAGTGATTTGCATATCATTCCCCAGAAGGAAGGTGAAAACATGCGCAAGTACATACAGAGGTTCAGCCGAGTGCAATACAACATCCCAGACGTTCATCCCGCTGCCGTGATCAGCGCATTCCATCAGAATGCGCGTAACCACAAGATGCAATGAACAAAGTCAAGGATGTGGCCGAACTTTACGTTCTGGCCGATAGATGCGCTCGAGCTGAAGAGGGGAGGAAGTACCCCGACGAGGACGCCGGCGCGGAAACGGACTCTACGGATGAAGACACCGCCGCCCCGACAAAGAAGGGTCGGCGCCGCAACAGGAAACGCAAGGGCAAGGCCGTGCTTGCCATCGAGGGATCCGACGACACCGGCGCGGCCAAGAAGGCCAAGGCGGATGACCCCAGCAAGAAGATTGTCGGGTGCGTCGCTTGCCGGGCGTTGGCGGCTGCCGACAAGCCAAGAGGCTCCGACAAGCAATATTGCAAGATCCACCGCACCAAGGGCCACGGCCTCCAGAACTGCCGACAAGTTGAGCTACTTGCTGAAAAGCAAAAAGCCGAGTATGAAGGACGGGACAAGGAGAAGGGTCAGGATGGTGCTGAAGGATCCGGCAAGAACTGTGGCGGCCAAGGAGGCCGCCGCGGCAAGGATAACCAGTAAGAGACAAGAAGTAGGAAGACGATGATCATGACGAGGACGACGAGTCCAGCGAGTATGAGTTCCAGAAGGCTACGGAGGCCATGTGTGTCGATGGTGGCGCCTCGCTGCATACTTCTCACCGCCAGCTCAAGCAGTGGGCGCGTGAGATCAGAGCAGCAGAGCCGGCGTTCGACGCTCAGAAGCCACTGAAGTGGTCTAGCACGCCTATCATCTTTGACGCCGAGGACCACCCTGATCGCACAACTGCGGTCGGATGTTTGCCGTTGTTGGTTTCACCAACGATACGCAACCTCAAGGTGAACAAGATGCTGGTTGACAGCGGGGCCGGTCTGAACTTGATCTCACCCGTTGTGATCAAAAGGCTGCAAATTCCTGATGGAGACCTTGAAGAGACTGGCACGTTTCAAGGGGTCAACCCGGGAAGGAGCCAACCGAAGGGTAAGGTCACGCTGCCTATGACGTTTGGAGGTGAGTTGAACTACAGGACGGAGAGGATTGTCTTCGATGTAGCCGATATCCCCTTGCACTAAAATGGGATCCTCGGCCGCCCGGCACTAGCCAAGTTCATGGCGGCGTCGCATTACGCCTACAACATGCTGAAGATGCCTGGACCGATGACCATCATCACCGTTCCTTGCGACAAGAAGGATGCGCTGATCTGCCCCGACCTACTCTACCGGGAAGTAGTTGCAGCAACTGCTGCAAAGGCACTTGCTCCTGCCGCTGAAGCCCCGGGAGGGAAGAAGAAGACCGGCAAGACCTCTCGCACCCACTCTGGCAAGCGCACCTCTTCGGAGTGTTGTGCTTCCGTGGAGGACGTGCCAGATAGCTCCACCGGCAAGAGGAAGAAATCCAGAGCTGCACCACCAGACACCAAGGAGGATGGCACGGGAGGGGCTTTCACCAATAGCTCCACCCTCGACAGCAAATAGGAAAGCGCGCTCATCACTTTCCTGCGGGCGAATGTCAATGTGTTTGCATGGCAAGCATCCGACATCCCCGGCGTTCCCGGGGAAGTGATTGAGCACCATCTTGTTGTCTATACCCATGCGTGACCCGTCAAGAAGAAGGTCAGGAAGCAAGCTTTGGAAAGGCAAGAGTTCATCACAGAGGAGATTAGGAAGTTGGAAGCGGCAGGCTTGGTGAGAGGAGTGCTCCATCCGACGTGGTTGGCCAATCCGGTGGTGGTGCGCAAGGCAAATGGAAAGAGGAGGCTGTGTATTGATTACACAGATATCAATAAGGCTTGTCCTAAGGACCCCTTCCCGTTGCCGCGCATCGACCAGATTGTTGACTCCACGGCCGGGTGTAATCTGTTGTCATTCCTTGACGCCTACTCAGGCTACCACCAGATCTTCATGACAAGAGAAGACGAAGAGGAGACAGCATTCATCACCCCATGCGGTACGTGTTGCTTTTTACGGATGCCCTTCGGGTTGAAGAGTGCTGGCTCAACGTTTGCAAGGGCAGTCCAGATTGGTTTCGAGCCCCAGCTACATAGAAATATGGAAGCTTATATGGATGACGTAGTGGTCGCATTAAATGTGCTGCTTACGTGCCCTCTAGCTTTATCGGGGATGGAAATAGAGCTCGTCCCGTCCGTCGCCGCCTCACCCCGTCGTGACACACATCCAGGATGATGAGGCATGCAATGCCAAGCTGACTGGCTAGCCGCTGCGCTGGAGCAGTGGCAGGATCTTTACGAAGATCTGCATGCCACCACGTAGGTGCTTGCCTAGCTGGCTGGCTGGTTGCTGTGCCGGATCGGTGGCAGGGCGGCGGAGCCTTGCCGTGTGGGAGCCTTGCTGTGGCCTCGTAATCGTCCCTGGCAGGAATCTTGTCGGGGCCTCGCAAACGTCCTCGGCAAGAACCTTACTGGGAACTTCACCTTTTGGTCTTCACAAATATCTGTATGCCACCAGTATTCACAAAGATCTACATGCCACCATGCAGGCGCCCCTGGGTCTTAGTCTTGACATTGTCGATGGTTTGAGATCTCTCAACCTCAAGGGTGGTGGTCTTGTCAGTGCTTCGCAAGCCGTCCCGGCAAGGATCTTGCCGGAGCTTCGAGAGCCGTCCCGGCAAGAATCACACCGGGGGCCCAGCTTGTCTTCTGCGCTCTGGTTACTAGCTTGGACGCCATCTTAGTCGTCTTGTATTTTGCCTCCAGCTGCCCTCGTCAAGCCTTGCCGTGGGCGTGGATGCAACTGCCCGTGCACAAGTAAGGGGTACGAAAGGGCCCAAACTTTAGTACACCGACACAATGCCTACGAATTTCTCTCATATTGTTCTTGCTACGTTCCTACTACTATTGTTACTATTGCACTTGCTAAATAATTATTGCTATCATTGTCGCTGTTAGTATTGTTGTTGCTAGCTACTACTATGAAAACTATCAAACTACTTTGCCACAGATCACTTTGCTGTGGATAATTAATCTCCAGGTGTGGTTGAATTGACAACTCAGCTGCTAATACTTGCAAATATTCCTTGTCTCCCCTTGTGTCGAATCAATAAATTTGGGTTGAATACTCTACCCTCAAAAACTATTGCAATCCCCTATACTTGTGGGTTATCAAGACCTTTTTCTGGCGCCGTTACTAGGGAGCATAGCTATATTTGTTGAGTCACTTGTGATTATTGTCAAATTATCACTATGAAGAATCTGAAGGATGCTAAGACTAAGATTTTTCCCTCTAAGACGAGGCAAGTAAGGAACTGCCATCTAGCTCTGCACTTGATTCACCTTCTATTATAAGTAGACTTGCAACACCACCACATGCTATTAATCCTATTATGTCACAAGTTATTGATGATGCTACTTCTGCTATGAATGATACTCATGATGATGCTAGTACCTTGCTTGGTGATAATGTGCCTCTAGGTGAATTTCTTGATGAACAAATTGCTAGAACTAAAGCTTTTGAGAATGCTGAAACTGATGAAATTGTTGAAACTGATGAAGAGCTTGAAACTGAAAATCTTGAAACACCTACTAGATCTAGTTCTCCTAGATATGAATTGCCTAAGATACCGGAAGGTTATGTTATGGATGAGGAGACAACTAGAGACTTTCTTGCTTGCAATGATAGGGATGATCTTAAGAAATTATTATGCAAACTGAAAGAAAAATCTTTGAATGCTAGAATGAAATGTGATCCTAAGTTTTATACTTCACCTATCTTTGTTGATGATAAGGATTATGAATTCTCTGTCGACCTAGAGTTAATTTCTTTGGTTGAATCTGATCCTATCCATGGTTATGAAACTGGAACTGTTGTGGCACATCTTACTAAGTTGAGTGACATAGCCACCATTTTTGCTCATGATGAGAAGATTTGCTATTATTATATTCTCAAGTTATTTCCATTCTCATTAAAGGGTGATGCTAAGACTTGGTATAATACTCTTGCTCCTGGTTGTGTGCATAGTCCCCAGGATATGATTTATTACATGTCTAACTATTTTCCTACTCATAAGATACAAGCTGCCTTACAGGAAATATTTAACTTTGTGCAAATTGAAGAAGAGAGTCTCCCACAAGCTTGGGGGAGGCTTCTCCAATTGCTTAATGTTTTGCCTGATCATCCTCTTAAGAAAAATGAAATACTTGATATCTTCTTTAATGGACTAACCGATTCTTCTAGGGATTTCCTAGATAGTTGTGTTGGTTGTGTTTTTAGGGAACGAACTATTGAACAAGCTGAACAACTATTGAATAACATATTGGAAAATTATGATGATTGGACTCTTCCTGAACCACTGCTTAAACCTACTCCGAAGAAGAGGGGTATCTTATATCTCAGTCCCGAAGATATGCAAGAGGCAAATAAATCTATGAAAGAAAAAGGTATTAAAGCTGAGGATGTCAAAAGTTTACCTCCTATTGAAAAAGTACATGGGATGGATACACCACCAATACCTAAGGCGGTAGAGGTAAATTCCTTAATGAAATTCAGTGACAATGACAATCCTTATAATATGCATCCTAGTCAATGCCTTTATTAGTTTGGTAACTACATTAGAAAGCAAGATCACTTCAATGCAAATGTTATGAAACAACTGAAATACAATTCTGATATGATTGCTGGCTTGAGTGACTTGTTATTAAGAATTACCAATGATGTTAGAGGTGTAGGAAAGCATACCTCTATGGTTCAAAATCAACTAGAATAAGTTGCTAAATCTCAAAGAGAATTGCTTGATGAAATGAACAATAATATAAATGACTTTGCTGTTAGAGTAGCAACTAGAGGAGGTAAAATGACTCAGGAACCACTTTGTCCTGAGGGACACCCAAAGAGAATTGAACAAGACTCTCAAAGAATTAACATAGATGCACCTAGGCCTTCCAAAAAGAAGAAGAAAAAGAAAAATAATAGGACTTTGCATGCATCTAGTGAACCTGAAGTAGAAAAATCTCCTGATGCTACTAATGATGTTTCTATTTCTGATGCTGAAATTCAATCTGGTAATGAACACTCACCTTCTGATAATGAAAAAGATAATGATGAGGTTCATGAAGATACTCAAACAAATAATAAAGAACCAGACAATGATGTTGAAATAGAACAAGTTGTTGATCTTGATAACCCACAACCCAAGAATAAAAGATAAATATGATAAAATAGACTTCGTTGCTAGAAAACATGGTAAGGAAAGAGAACCGTGGGTTCAAAAACCTATGCCCTTTCCACCTAAGACAACTAAGAAGAAAGATGATGAAGAATTTGAACGCTTTGCTAAAATGATTAGGCCAGTCTTTTTGCGTACCCGCTTGACCGATATCTTAAAAATGGCTCCTTATGCAAAGTACGTGAAACACATCATCACCAACAAGAGAAAAATACCGGAAACTGAAATCTCCACCATGCTTCCTAATTACTCTTTTAAGGATGGAGTACCTAGAAAACTTGGAGATCCGGAAATACCAACTATGTCTTGCTCCATCAAAAGAAATTATGTGAAAGCTGCTTTATGTGATGTAGGAGCTGGTGTTAGTGTTATGCCTTTCTCTTTATATAAAAGACTTGATTTAAATAAACTCACACCTAATGAAATATCTTTGCAAATGGCTAACAAATCAACTGCCATATATACCTATCGGTATTTGCGAGGATGTGCCCGTTGTTGTTGCCAACGTTACTATTTTAACTGACTTTGTTATACTTGAGATGCCCGAGGACGACAACATGTTGATTATCCTTGGTAGACCCTTCTTGAATACTGCAGGGGATGTTATTGATTGCCATAAAAGCAAGGTCACTTTCATATCAATGGTAATGAGCATACTGTGCACTTTTCGAAGAAACAATTCCAAGTGAATGGTATTAATGTTATTGAAAAATCTCCGACAATCACTATTGGAAGTTTTCAACTACCTCTACCTACTGCTAAAAAGAAATATGAAATGCTTATTGTTGGGGACATTCATATCCCCGTTCAGGTAACTTAGTGTTTTACGAAAGTTCTTCGGTTTCATGCTAACCAAAAGTGGTTGTTAATAAGACTTGATCAACCTTATTAATGGATCATTTTTTAGAGGTATGAGGTTGATGAATTTAGTAAGCACTACCTTCTGTCCCTACCTTTTGTTTTCTATTTTTACCAGTTAAATAAAATAAAATGCCATGTTTTGTCTATTTTCTGAATTTCCCGTGCAATAAAAAAATGACCAAATGAAAGTTCTCAGAATGCTCTGAATTTTTTTCGAATATTTCTGAATTTTTGATGCAAAAAATATCACAGGGGGTGCACCAGGTGGGCACAACCCACCTGGGCGCGCCAGCACCCCCAGGCGCGCCCTGGTGGGTTGTGGTCCCCACATGGGCCCCCTCAGTTATCTCTTTAGCCCATGTCACTACCTACCTCCAGAAAAAAAATCACCATTGCGCTGTCTCTCGTGTTCTTGCTCTCAAACCCATGGACTTCGATCTCTCTGCTCAAAGCTCCGATTCCGAAACTGTTTTGGGGGATTGTTGCTTGGTATGTGACTACTCCATTGGTCCAATTAGTTTTTGCTTTGGTGGTTTATATTTGGAATAATTAGTTACTCTTGGTGCTGTTGTAGATGAGATTGCATGTTGAATTATTGGAGTTCTAAGTAGTTTGAATGCTTGATATGGCCTCTATGCATCCCTACGAGTAGTTTTTTTGACTGGGAACTGTAGGGGAAACCCCCACAGCATATCAAAACTTTATTGAAAAAAAGAGAGACAGTACAAGCATAATGGGGGATTACAAGAGGTAATCAAAGTAAGCTAGGGGAAGAAGGAAAACTAACAAGTTAAGAGATACAAACTATTGGCCTCAAGGTGGCAGAAATGAAATCCAGCGGAGGAGATCATCTTTGTAAGCAGCTTTCACTCTATATTGCATTAAGCTGATGTCATGGATGAATGCACTTCTCCATTTATTGAATCTAGCTCTCTCATGCCTGAAGACCTTAGCGTTCCTGATGATCCAGATATTCCAGCAAGCAATGAACACCACTTTGGTGAAGAAGGGCTTCCTAAAACTCCTGCTAGCATTAATAACCAAATGAGCCATGGAGTCACCAGATGACCAATCGATTTGCAGATAGTTCCAAACTCTGACACTACAGTTGCAATTAAAGAACAGATGATCCCTTGTTTCCCTAGTCTGCAAAGGACAAAGGACACAGTTTACTCCACCCTCCAAATGCCAATGCCTCCTATCCACCATGTCCTTGGTGTTCAACCTGTCCATAATAAGCATCCAAGCAAAAACTTTAATTTTCATTGTACAAGAGGACTTCCAGATCCAAGCTGTCAAAGGGTTGATGGATTCTGATGCAAAAGTATGTGAGTAAAACAACTTCGGTGAGTATCCCTTGGCAGTGCCCTTCCAAAACCAAATATCCTTGGACCCAGGTGTTCTATTGAGGCCACCCAACATAGACTGGAGAATAGTCAGATCATCAAAAGCCTGGCTGGACAAAGGAAGGTGGAAGTGCTGGAACATATCCTGAGAGTCCAAGAACTCATGAATAGTGATCCAAGGGTCCTTAACATAGGAATAGAGCCTGGGAAATATGAGTTGAAGGCTAGACACCTGACCTTCCAGCTGCAAGTTATCTGACCACATGAGGGCAGTGTCCCCTCCATTAATCTGAACCCAAGCACACTCCCTAAAATGGTGCATGACCTTGCAAATATCCTTCCACCAGAAAGAGCCACAATCAGAAGTTCCTTGGGGGACCCTATTATGATAGTAGCTATCCCAAATTAAAGACACCCAAGGGAGGTCCTTTTTATTAATAAAGTTATTCGCATGTTTGATCAGAAGTGCAACATTCTGAGAACCAAGGTTAAGAATAGCAAGGCCTCCCCTATTTTTTGGCCTGCAAATAAGGTCCCACGCAGCTAGGGAGGGGGCAGGCTGACCCCTATTCCTCCTCCAGAGGCATTGTCTCTGGATTCTCTCCAATTGTTTTAGAATTCCAGCAGGGACAGCCAAACTGCAAAGGAAGAAAATGGGCATAGAGGACATGGCAGAGTTAAGAAACTGCAGCCTTTCCCCCTGATTTAAAAAAGATGAACTAGATGTCATTCTCCTCTTCATGCAATCAACCAATGGCATAAAATCCACCATTTTAGGCCTTGTAGTTCCTACTGGTAACCCAAGGTAGGTAAATGGCATTTTCCCAATCTGGCATCCAAATGCAGAAGCTAACTCAGTCATGACAGCAGTGTCCACATTGATGGGAATAATAAAGGATTTGTGATAGTTCACATCCAGACCAGTGGACACAGAGAAGACCCTGAGCATATCCTTCAGAGCTATAAGTTGGTCCTTGTCCGTAGGCAAGATAATAAGAGTGTCATCAGCATACTGAATCACAGGGTAATCCTGATCATGACAAGGTATAGGTAAGTGAAGAATGCCCCTTCTGAACATGTCATTGATTACAGTCTGCAGGAGATCAGCAGCTAGGACAAAAAGGAGGGGAGAGACTGGATCACCCTGTCTGACACCCTTTTTACATATGAACTTCCTACCAGGAACTCCATTAAGCAGAACAGATGAGGTACCTGTGGATAGAAGTTGCTTCATCCAAAGAATCCACTTCTCATTAAAGCCCTTATATCTCAATATTTGCACAATGGCCTCATGCTCAAGGGAGTCAAAAGCCTTTTCAAAATCCAACTTTAGAATCACAATTGGTCTCTTGGACTAGTGGCACTGGTGTAAGTGTTGGGATTCGTAGCATAATTTTAAAAAATTTCCTACGCTCACCAAGATGCATCTATGGAGTATACTAGCAACGAGGGGAAAGGAGTGCATCTACATACCCTTGTAGATCGCGAGCGGAAGCGTTCCAATGAACGTGGATGACGGAGTCGTACTCGCCGTGATCCAAATCACCGATGACCGAGTGCCGAACGGACGGCACCTCCGCGTTCAACACACGTACGGTGCAGCAACGTCTCCTCCTTCTTGATCCAGCAAGGGGGAAGGAGAGGTTGATGGAGATCCAACAGCACGACGGCGTGGTGGTGGATGTAGCGGGTCTCGGCAGGGCTTCGCTAAGCTTCTGCGAGAGAGAGAGGTGTTGCAGGGGAGGAGGGAGGCGCCCAAGGCTGTTGTGTGCTGCCCTCCCTCCCCCCCCTTTATATAGGCCCCCTGGGGGGGGCGCCAGCCCTGGAGATCAGATCCAAGGGGGGGGCGGCGGCCAAGTGGGGGGGAAGGGGTGCCTTGCCCCCCAAGGCAAGGGGGAACTCCCCCCCTAGGGTTCCCAACCCTAGGCGCATGGGGGGAGGCCCAAGGGGGGGCGCCCCAGCCCACTAGGGGCTGGTTCCCTTCCACTTTCAGCCCACGGGGCCCTCCGGGACAGGTGGCCCCACCCGGTGGACCCCCGGGACCCTTCCGGTGGTCCCGGTACAATACCGATAACCCCCGAAACTTTCCCGGTGGCCGAAACTGGACTTCCTATATATAATTCTTCACCTCCGGACCATTCCGGAACCTCTCGTGACGTCCGGGATCTCATCCGGGACTCCGAACAACTTTCGGGTTTCCGCATACATATATCTCTACAACCCTAGCGTCACCGGACCTTAAGTGTGTAGACCCTACGGGTTCGGGAGACATGCAGACATGACCGAGACGCCTCTCCGGTCAATAACCAACAGCGGGATCTAGATACCCATGTTGGCTCCCACATGTTCCACGATGATCTCATCGGATGAACCACGGTGTCGAGGATTCAATCAATCCCATATACAATTCCCTTTGTCAATCGGTATGTTACTTGCCCGAGATTCGATCGTCGGTATCCCAATACCTTGTTCAATCTCGTTACCGGCAAGTCTCTTTACTCGTACCGCAATGCATGATCCCGTGACTAACGCCTTAGTCACATTGAGCTCATTATGATGATGCATTACCGAGTGGGCCCAGAGATACCTCTCCGTCATACGGAGTGACAAATCCCAGTCTCGATCCGTGCCAACCCAACAGACACTTCCGGAGATACCCGTAGTGCACCTTTATAGTCACCCAGTTACGTTGTGACGTTTGGCACACCCAAAGCACTCCTACGGTATCCGGGAGTTGCACGATCTCATGGTCTAAGGAAAAGATACTTGACATTGGAAAAGCTCTAGCAAACGAAACTACACGATCTTTTATGCTATGCTTAGGATTGGGTCTTGTCCATCACATCATTCTCCTAATGATGTGATCCCGTTATCAATGACATCCAATGTCCATAGTCAGGAAACCGTGACTATCTGTTGATCAACGAGCTAGTCAACTAGAGGCTTACTAGGGACAGGTTGTGGTCTATGTATTCACACATGTATCACGATTTCCGGACAATACAATTATAGCATGAATAATAGACAATTACCATGAACAAAGAAATATAATAATAACCATTTATTATTGCCTCTAGGGCATATTTCCAACAGTCTCCCACTTGCACTAGAGTCAATAATCTAGTTACATTGTGATGAATCGAACACCCATTGCGTCCTGGTGTTGATCATGTTTTTCCCTAGGGAGAGGTTTAGTCAACGGATCTGCTACATTCAGGTCCGTGTGTACTTTACAAATATCTATGTCTCCATTTTGAACACTTTCACGAATGGAGTTGAAGCGACGCTTGATATGCCTGGTCTTCCTGTGAAACCTGGGCTCCTTCGCAAGGGCAATAGCTCCAGTGTTGTCACAGAAGAGAGTCATTGGGCCCGACGCATTGGGAATCACCCCTAGGTCGGTAATGAACTCCTTCATCCAGACTGCTTCCTGTGCTGCCTCCGAGGCTGCCATGTATTCCGCTTCACATGTAGATCCCGCCACGACGCTTTGCTTGCAACTGCACCAGCTTACTGCTCCTCCATTCAAAATATACACGTATCCGGTCTGTGACTTCGAGTCATCCAGATCTGTGTCGAAGCTAGCGTCGATGTAACCCTTTACGACGAGCTCTTCGTCACCTCCATAAACGAGAAACATATCCTTAGTCCTCTTCAGGTACTTCAGGATATTCTTGACCGCTGTCCAGTGTTCCTTGCCGGGATTACTTTGGTACCTTCCTACCAAACTTACGGCAAGGTTTACATCAGGTCTGGTACACAGCATGGCATACATAATAGACCCTATGGCCGAGGCATAGGGGATGACACTCATCTCTTCTATATCTTCTGCGGTGGTCGGACATTGAGCCGTGCTCAATTGCACACCTTGCAATACAGGCAAGAACCCCTTCTTGGACTGATCCGTACTGAACTTCTTCAATATCTTGTCAAGGTATGTACTCTGTGAAAGACCAATGAGGCGTCTTGATCTATCTCTATAGATCTTGATGCCTAATATATAAGCAGCTTCTCCAAGGTCCTTCATTGAAAAACACTTATTCAAATAGGCCTTTATACTTTCCAAGAATTCTATATCATTTCCCATCAATAATATGTCATCCACATATAATATGAGAAATGCTACAGAGCTCCCACTCACTTTCTTGTAAACACAGGCTTCTCCATAAGTCTGTGTAAACCCAAACGCTTTGATCATCTCATCAAAGCGAATGTTCCAACTCCGAGATGCTTGCACCAGCCCATAGATTGAGCGCTGGAGCTTGCACACTTTGTTAGCATTCTTAGGATCGACAAAACCTTCCGGCTGCATCATATACAACTCTTCCTTAAGGAAGCCGTTAAGGAATGCCGTTTTGACGTCCATCTGCCATATCTCATAATCATAGTATGCGGCAATTGCTAACATGATTCGGACGGACTTCAGCTTCGCTACGGGTGAGAAAGTCTCATCGTAGTCAACCCCTTGGACTTGTCGATAACCCTTAGCGACAAGTCGAGCTTTGTAGATGGTCACATTACCATCTGCGTCCGTCTTCTTCTTAAAGATCCATTTGTTTTCTATGGCTCGCCGCTCATCGGGCAAGTCAGTCAAAGTCCATACTTTGTTTTCATACATGGATTCTATCTCGGATTTCATGGCTTCTAGCCATTTGTCGGAATCCGGGCCCGCCATCGCTTCTTCATAGTTCGAAGGTTCAGCGTTTTCTAACAACATGATTTCCAGGACAGGGTTGCCGTACCACTCTGGTGCGGAACGTGTCCTTGTGGACCTACGAAGTTCAGCAACTTGATCTGAAGCTTCATGATCATCATCATTAACTTCCTCCCCAGTCGGTGTAGGCACCACAGGAACATTTTCCCGCGCTGCGCTACTTTCCGGTTCGGAAGGGGTGACTATCACCTCATCAAGTTCCACTTTCCTCCCACTCAATTCTTTCGAGAGAAACTCCTTCTCTAGAAAGGACCCGTTCTTGGCAACGAAGATCTTGCCTTCGGATCTGAGGTAGAAGGTATACCCAATAGTTTCCTTAGGTATCCTATGAAGACGCATTTTTCCGACTTGGGTTCGAGCTTTTCAGGTTGAAGTTTCTTGACATAAGCATCGCATCCCCAAACTTTTAGAAACGACAGCTTAGGTTTCTTCCCAAACCATAATTCATACGGTGTCGTCTCAACGGATTTCGACGGAGCCCTATTTAAAGTGAATGCGGCAGTCTCTAAAGCATAACCCCAAAATGAGAGCAGTAAGTCGGTAAGAGACATCATAGATCGCACCATATCCAATAGAGTGCGATTACGACGTTCGGACACACCATTTCTCTGAGGTGTTCCAGGCGGCGTGAGTTGTGAAACTATTCCACATTTCCTTAAGTGTGCACCAAACTCGTGACTTAAATATTCTCCACCACGATCTGATCGTAGGAATTTTATTCTCCTGTCACGTTGATTCTCAACCTCACTCTGAAATTCTTTGAACTTTTCAAAGGTTTCAGACTTGTGTTTCATTAGGTAGACATACCAATATCTACTTAAATCATCAGTGAGAGTGAGAACATAACGATATCCTCCGCGAGCCTCAACACTCATTGGACCGCACACATCGGTATGTATGATTTCCAATAAGTTGGTTGCTCGCTCCATTGTTCCGGAGAACGGAGTCTTGGTCATCTTACCCATGAGGCATGGTTCGCACGTGTCAAATGATTCGTAATCAAGAGACTCCAAAAGTCCATCTGCATGGAGCTTCTTCGTGCGCTTGACACCAATGTGACCAAGGCGGCAGTGCCACAAGTATGTGGGACTATCGTTATCAACCTTACATCTTTTGGTATTCACATTATGAACATGTGTAACATCACGTTCGAGATTCATCAAAAATAAACCATTGACCAGCGGGGCATGACCATAAAACATTTCTCTCAAATAAATAGAACAACCATTATTCTCGGATTTAAATGAGTAGCCATCTCGAATTAAACGAGATCCAATTACAATGTTCATGCTCAAAGCTGGCACTAAATAACAATTATTGAGGTTTAAAACTAATCCCGTAGGGAGATGTAGAGGTAGCGTGCCGACGGCGATCACATCGACCTTGGAACCATTCCCGACGTGCATCGTCACCTCGTCCTTCGCCAGTCTCCGTTTATTCCGTAGTTCCTGTTTTGAGTTACAAATATGAGCAACCGCACCGGTATCAAATACCCAGGAGCTACTACGAGTACTGGTAAGGTACACATCAATTACTAGTATATCACATATACCTTGGGTGTTGCCGGCCTTCTTCTTGTCTGCTAAGTATTTGGGGCAGTTCCGCTTCCAGTGACCACTTCCCTTGCAATAAAAGCACTCAGTCTCGGGCTTGGGTCCATTCTTTGACTTCTTCCCGGTAACTGGCTTACCAGGCGCGGCAACTCCCTTGCCGTCCTTCTTGAAGTTCTTCTTACCCTTGCCCTTCTTGAACTTAGTGGTTTTATTCACCATCAACACTTGATGTTCTTTTCTGATCTCTACCTCAGCTGATTTCAGCATTGAATATACCTCAGGAATGGTCTTTTCCATCCCCTGCATATTGTAGTTCACCACAAAGCTCTTGAAGCTTGGTGGAAGTGACTAAAGGATTTTGTCAATGACCGCATCATCCGGGAGATTAACTCCCAGCTGAGTCAAGCGGTTGTGCAACCCAGACATTCTGAGTATGTGCTCACTAACAGAACTGTTCTCCTCCATTTTACAGCTGAAGAACTTGTCGGAGACATCATATCTCTCGACCCGGGCATGAGCTTGAAAAACCAGTTTCAGCTCCTCGAACATCTCATATGCTCCATGTTTCTCAAAACGCTTTTGGAGACCCGGTTCTAAGCTGTAAAGCATGCCGCACTGAACGAGGGAGTAATCATCAGCACGCTGCTGCCAAGCGTTCATAACGTCTTGGTTCTCAGGGATTGGTGCTTCACCTAGCGGTGCTTCTAAGACATAATCTTTCTTGGCTGCTATGAGGATGATCCTCAGGTTCCGGACCCAGTCCGTATAGTTGCTGCCATCATCTTTCAGCTTGGTTTTCTCTAGGAACGCGTTGAAATTGAGGACAACGTGGGCCATTTGATCTACAATACATAGTGTAAAGATTTAGACTAAGTTCATGATAATTAAGTTCATATAATCAAATTATTTAATGAACTCCCACTCAGATAGACATCCCTCTAGTCATCTAAGTGAAACATGATCCGAATTCGACTAGGCCGTGTCTGATCATCACGTGAGACGGACTAGTCAAGATCGGTGAACATCTCCATGTTGATCGTATCTTCTATACGACTCATGCTCGACCTTTCGGTCCTCCGTGTTCCGAGGCCATGTCTGTACATGCTAGGCTCGTCAAGTGAACCTAAGTGTATTGCGTGTGTTCCGAGGCCATGTCTGTACATGCTAGGCTCGTCAACACCCGTTGTATTCGAACGTTAGAATCTATCACACCCGATCATCACGTGGTGCTTCGAAACAACGAACCTTCGCAACGGTGCACAGTTAGGGTGAACACTTTCTTGAAATTATTATAAGGGATCATCCTACTTGCTACCGTCGTTCTAAGCAAATAAGATGCAAAAACATGATAAACATCACATGCAATCAAATAGTGACATGATATGGCCAATATCATCATGCTCCTTTGATCTCCATCTTCGGGGCACCATGATCATCTTTGTCACCGGCATGACACCATGATCTCCATCATCATGATCTTCATCATTGTGTCTTCATGAAGTCGTCACGCCAACGATTACTTCTACTTGTATGGCTAACGCGTTTAGCAACAAAGTAAAGTAAATTACATGGCGTTATTCAATGACACGCAGGTCATACAAAATAATAAAGACAACTCCTATGGCTCCTGCCGGTTGTCATACTCATCGACATGCAAGTCGTGATTCCTATTACAAGAATATGATCAATCTCATACATCACATATATCATTCATCACATCTTCTGGCCATATCACATCACATAGCACTTGCTGCAAAAACAAGTTAGACGTCCTCTAATTGTTGTTGCAAGTTTTTACGTGGTTTCTAGGTTTCTAGCAAGAACATTTTCTTACCTACGTATGACCACAACGTGATTTGCCAATTTCTATTTACCCTTCATAAGGACCCTTTTCATCAAATCCGTTCCGACTAAAGTAGGAGAGACAGACACCCGCTAGCCACCTTATGCAACTTGTGCATGTCAGTCGGTGGAACCAGTCTCACGTAAGCGTACGTGTAAGGTCGGTCCGGGCCGCTTCATCCTACAATGCCGCCGAAACAAGAAACGACTAGTAGCGGCAAGAAGAATTGGCAAACTCAACGCCCACAACTGCTTTGTGTTCTACACGTGCATAGTAACTACGCATAGGCCTGGCTCATGATGCCACTGTTGGGATTCGTAGCATAATTTTAAAAAAATTCCTACGCTCACCAAGATGCATCTACGGAGTATACTAGCAACAAGGGGAAAGGAGTGCATCTACATACCCTTGTAGATCGCGAGCGGAAGCGTTCCAATGAACGTGGATGACGGAGTCGTACTCGCCGTGATCCAAATCACCGATGACCGAGTGCCGAACGGACGGCACCTCCTCGTTCAACACACGTACGATGCAGTGACGTCTCCTCCTTCTTGATCCAGCAAGGGGGAAGGAGAGGTTGATGGAGATCCAACAGCACGATGGCGTGGTGGTGGATGTAGCGGGTCTCGGCAGGGCTTCGCTAAGCTTCTGCGAGAGAGAGAGGTGTTGCAGGGGAGGAGGGAGGCGCCCAAGGCTGTTGTGTGCTGCCCTCCCTCCCCCCCTTTATATAGGCCCCCTGGGGTGGGCGCCGGCCCTGGAGATCAGATCCAAGGGGGGGCGGTGGCCAAGTGGGGGGGAAGGGGTGCCTTGCCCCCCAAGGCAAGGGGGAACTCCCCCCCTAGGGTTCCCAACCCTAGGCGCATGGGGGGAGGCCCAAGGGGGGGCGCCCCAGCCCACTAGGGGCTGGTTCCCTTCCACTTTCAGCCCACGGAGCCCTCCGGGACAGGTGGCCCCACCCGGTGGACCCCCGGGACCCTTCCGGTGGTCCCGGTACAATACCGATAACCCCCGAAACTTTCCCGGTGGCCGAAACTGGACTTCCTATATATAATTCTTCACCTCCGGACCATTCCGGAACCTCTCGTGACGTCCGGGATCTCATCCGGGACTCCGAACAACTTTCGGGTTTCCGCATACATATATCTCTACAACCCTAGCGTCACCGGACCTTAAGTGTGTAGACCCTACGGGTTCGGGAGACATGCAGACATGACCGAGACGCCTCTCCGGTCAATAACCAACAGCGGGATCTGGATACCCATGTTGGCTCCCACATGTTCCACGATGATCTCATCGGATGAACCACGGTGTCGAGGATTCAATCAATCCCGTATACAATTCCCTTTGTCAATCGGTATGTTACTTGCCCGAGATTAGATCGTCGGTATCCCAATACCTTGTTCAATCTCATTACCGGCAAGTCTCTTTACTCGTACCGCAATGCATGATCCCGTGACTAATGCCTTAGTCACATTGAGCTCATTATGATGATGCATTACCGAGTGGGCCCAGAGATACCTCTCCGTCATACGGAGTGACAAATCCCAGTCTCGATCCGTGCCAACCCAACAGACACTTTCGGAGATACCCGTAGTGCACCTTTATAGTCACCCAGTTACGTTGTGACGTTTGGCACACCCAAAGCACTCCTACGGTATCCGGGAGTTGCACGATCTCATGGTCTAAGGAAAAGATACTTGACATTGGAAAGGCTCTAGCAAACGAAACTACACGATCTTTTATGCTATGCTTAGGATTGGGTCTTGTCCATCACATCATTCTCCTAATGATGTGATCCCGTTATCAATGACATCCAATGTCCATAGTCAAGAAACCGTGACTATCTGTTGATCAAGGAGCTAGTCAACTAGAGGCTTACTAGGGACAGGTTGTGGTCTATGTATTCACACATGTATCACGATTTCCGGACAATACAATTATAGCATGAATAATAGACAATTACCATGAACAAAGAAATATAATAATAACCATTTATTATTGCCTCTAGGGCATATTTCCAACAGTAAGTACTCAAAGACACCCAATACAATCCTGAATTGTTCTGCTTTTTATGAAACCATACTGGTTCTTGTGGACACACTGCATAATCACCTCTTGAAACCTATTGGCTGGCATCTTAGACAAGAACTTAAGACCCATTCCTGTTAAAGAGATAGGTCTGAAGTCACCCACCTCTTCAGGGGAGGGCTTCTTAGGCACCAGAGTTATGTATGAGTCATTGATATTTTCCAGATGAGCAGTACCCTCAAAGAAAGCCTGGGCCAATTCATAAAAATCCTCGGAAATTATGTGCCAGCACCTTTTGAAGAAGAGACCATTAAAACCATCTGGACCTGGAGCTTTATCAACTGGCATATGCTTGACAATCATGTCCATTTCCTCCTTCTCAAAAGGCTTAGTGAGAATATCCAAACCCACAACTGGTTCAATGAGGGAAGAGAGATCAAAACCCATGTTAATTCCCCTGGAAGAACCCATTCTGTTTTTAAAACAATTCCAGATAATACCCTCCATTTGTGAGTGATCAGTCACCAAAGTACCATCAGGCAATTTTAAGCTAGCAATAGAATTCCTTCGATACCTCTCCATGGCCATAGCATGAAAGAACTTGGTGTTCTCACCACCCACTTTTATGTATCTGATAGTACATCTTTTCCTCCAATAGAGACATTGAAGGTGGAGCAATTTCTCTACATGGTTTTTAACCATTATCCTGAAATTGGATTCATGTCTGTAGAGCGCTCTATATTCCTCAAGCTCATCCAAGAGCAGGATAACATTATTGCATTTACAAATTAGAGTTTTCAGTTTGGAAATGTTGTTCTGCCATCTCTTGAGACACATTCTCAGGGACTTAAATTTGTCAGCTATCCTAGCAGTAATATGGCCCTTTCTGGATTGTTTCTGCCATGAGGAATCAACACAATCCATAAAACCCTCCAACTCCAACCAATAATTCTCAAACCTAAAGAGATTAGACTTGGGAATAGTAGTTTTGATTGTAACCATACAAGGCACATGGTCAGAAGCAGTTCTAGCAAGAGGTAGCACCTCAGTCATGGGATAGTCAGATATCCAATCAACAGAAGTGAAGAACCAGTCTAGCTGCTCAAGGAGTGGAGTATCCTGCATATTGGACCAAGTGTAGGATCTGCCTTTGATGGGCAGTGCCAAAAGGCGGAGGTGTCCAATAATCTCATTAAAGATGAACATGTCATTCAAATCGCTACCAGGTAGATTTCTGTTATCCACAGAACGTAAGAAATTAAAATCCCCTAGTATCAGCCAATTCTCATCCACAGGAATGTTCAGGTGATACATCCAGGATACAAAATTATCCCTAGCTTCCCCCTGACAAGGACCATAAACCACCACAAGTGTCCACCTCTCATTGTTTTGCCTAGAAACAAACTCAATCACCACTGCAAATTGTTGGACTTGCAATAAAGTCCCATCAAATATAGACGAGTTCCAAACAACTAGAATTCCACCAGAGGCCCCCAAGGAAGGAGAGAAAGCAAAGCTGTCAAATCTCTTGGGGCAAAAGCTTTTAATCATTCTGGAATCAAATGAAGCACATTTTGTTTCTTGCAGACAAGCAATAGCACAGTGACTTTCGGCAATCTTTTGTCTAACAGCTCTTTGCCTAGCCTCAGAGTTTAAACCCCTGACATTCCAGCACAGGACATTCCAGTTTCTACAGTGAGAATTCATAAATAAATATCATAAACAAGTCCCCAATGCACATGACACACAATGTCAGATGCCCAAAAGCACATAGTAGTTCCGAACCAACATTATTACATATCCAAGGTTCTGAAAATGAAAACCAAACGCAGAAAGCAGATTTATGGGCTTGCCAAATCCAGCAGAAGAAGAGCACACTATTCATTGGAGGCTTGATTGGCAGCAGCAGCAGGGTCCACCATAAGTGCATCCTCCGTGAGTAGAGTTGCATCAATCTCCAGCTCCTTGCCAATAGCTTGCAGATGACTTATGGGAGTAGGTGGAGGAGCATCTCCAAATGCAGGGTCATCAGACATCTCTGCAGAAAGGGGCTTGGCCTTGGGCTTCTTCTTCTTGGGCTACAGAACCAGCTCATGGAAAGTGGGCTTAAACCCATCACGCTGGGCCGAACTTCTGGTACATCTTCGAACAGATGTTTCAACGAGAGGCGTTGGCGCCAGAGTTTTGCGCGGTCTCCTCGTAGGTACACGCGCAGGAGGAGAAGGGACAACAGGCGCAGCCCTCTCAGCATCATCCACAAATAACGCTCTAGCCACAGGTCGGGCAGGTTCCGGCTCCTTCCATGTCAACAGAGGAAGATCATCTTGCTGGAAAGCAAAGTCCGAGTTTCTCTTGGTCAAAATGACCGGCGACAGGGGTTTAGGCAGCAGTGGTTTTGGCACCTCAAACACCACTGGAGCATTCAGCAGGTTTTCAAACGATCGCCTCCATATCATTTCAGGGGGCAGAGGGGGACCAAAGGGGATCTTAACCGCAGGCTGATCCAAAGCCTGGACATCAATGACAGGAGGTTGATAGACCACAGTTGCCCAGTTACTAGCATCCTCCAAGTCCGGTGCAATCTCCATCTGATCATTCAGGTTCACAGGTGGAGCCCCGTCAATAAGAATGATAGGTCCAGGGGGCACCTGTAGTTGTACATCAGAACTTTGTTGAACCGAACTTGGTTGAGCCGAGGCATTCAACACCATGGATTCTTGATCCTCAACAGCAGGCTCCGCAGCAGGTTCCTCCCAGTTTCCCCAATTGTCCTCATGCACCTCATTATGAGCAGGTTCAGGCGGAGGTGGCGGCACATCGTTCCACCCCAGAGCTGGGAATGGAGGCAGAATAAAAGGTGGCATCTCCGGGAAGGGCACACCAGGCAGGGGATGAGGATTGCCATTGATGGGCATCCAGTCTTCATCTTGGGGCATCTGTTCAGCAAAATTGGCCCCAAGGATATACAGGGGCACCGTCCAAGACACCCTGGCACCACCCCAGGCAGCATAATCCATGAACACCACATCTCTTGGCACCAGAATATCTTCTGGAAAGGACGCAAACACCAAAGTGCGCACAAGGTATGGATCCTCACTAATCCAGTGATGAAACTTCCCAAATGTGTTGACCGCTGCCCGAATACTTTCCTCATTGTGAAGATCAAGCGGAATCCCCAAGAACATGAGCAGTCCCTGACGGAAACCCTGAGCACCTCTAAAAGATTCACCCTCATCGTGTTTCATGAAACGAACAAAACGATCATTGCCAAGAGGTTGGGGCGGCATCTGAAGGAGAGAAAATCTGACTGCAGCATCCCGAAGCTCAAAAAGACCCACCGATCTAATGCAAGGCTGAGCAGACCTCACCAACACCCCATGAGCTTGCAGCCACTGAACAACTTCCTCTCTAGCAACACCAATCTGATCAGGAGGAGGGATGGGCATTACCTCAGCTAACATGAACTCTTCATGGCGGCGCACAAGTGGGGTATGTGGCGTCACATAGGTCCGAGGCAAACGAGCATCACCGCCATCCACAATGTGATGGCCTACCGACACATACAACAAGGGGTCGAGAGGGAAGTTGGCCATCGGAGGGGTACAACCCGGGCTGGAAGCAGACGGCGAGAACTCCGGCTGAGGAGGGGTCTCAGGCGGCGCGGTCGAAGGTGTTTTGGGACCAGGACTGATGGAACAGGGCGAAGCAGTTAATGCGGAAGTGCAAGAGGAGTCCAAGTTTGGTAAAAGCTGTGTCAGAGAGATATTCTCGGTGGGAGATGAGCGATCCTCGGAAGTTGCAACGTTACCGGGTTTCGGTTTCCAAACCAGACCCAAGATCCTTGCAAACTTGTTGCAATCCTTTTTACCATGCCCCACCCGCAGACAAGAGGTATAGTGCAGTTTAGACGTGCACGCCGCAGCAAAATGGCCCTTAAACAAACAAATCTGACACGTTAAAATTTCGTCCACCATACCCGATACCAAGTTATCAAAATCTTCTTCTGCTTGCTGAGAGGAAGGAATAGAAGGCCCAGAAGATAACACCGTCTCCACTTGGACCGTGGAACGTGAAGATGACGGCCCAACATGGGATGGCACGTCCACATTCAGAGAGCCAGAATTTCCGCCCGTTATAGACGGCGACCCATCCGCAGCTGTTGGAAGATCCCTAACCGTCCCAAAAGAAATGGAGGGGGTAGTCGACGTCCACCGGAGTTCAGCTGGCGGCGGGGGATGGATGACCACCCTATCATGCGCAGAAAGCGTGTACCCCGCATCCTCAACAGTTTGAATGCAATTTTGTGTGGCCGGATAATGATAACCACGACAAGCAGGATAAGTCTGGAACTTTGAAAATGAAAGCTTCTTGGCAGGGGCATGAGATGATCTTATCGAAGATTTACGGGGTTTGGTGTGCATAGCCAACATGCCAAGGGTAGCTCGACGTTTGGAAGGACTAACAATGATCCACTCAGCATCACATTCCAATTTCCAAAGTTTAAACTCACGGCCCCAATTTGGGCCACCATTACCCCAAAGATGAAAGAAACATTTAAAATGATCACAAGAGAAAGAACGGAGCTTGAGAATGATCATAGCAACAGCCTTGCAAGAAACTTGAAAACCAAAAACCGTATCCTTGATCATAAAAACCATGAACTCAATAGCAGAACCTCCGATGGCCGCCTCAAGTGCCACTGCCACCGAATCCTCAGTCAAACGAAAATCGTGCCGGCCAAAAGAAATTACCATGGTGAAGAATCCCGTGTCATCCATGGGGTGCACCGGAAAACCCGTAGATTGAAAAACCTTTTCCGCAAAAACCAAACCCTTGGAGAAGTCCAAGCCAAGGGTGGATCCATCAGCAGAACCCATGGAGATGGGTATTAGGACGTAGATCTCAGTGCGCCGGAGAGATCTAATGGAGAGGAAAGGAAATTTGGTGGCTAGGGGAGGAGATCACCGGAGGTGGTGGCGATCGCCAGGGTGGGGGTGGGACTTGCCATGTAGACCTATGCATACAATTTTTTTATCCCTACGAGTAGTTGCTATCAATCTTGTGAAGTTTTGTTGAGAAAACTTTTGTGGGCTAAAAATTTCAGAATTTTGTTCATAGGAAAAAGGGATAATTAGATTTATGCCCCTAGTTGTGTCCCACTCGTCTGTTTTACCCCTAATTCCCAAAAGTCACTGGTTCTGTCCAAGTCACTTTGCTCCTATTATGCTTTTGTCCTTTGACCGTTTGACCATCAGTTTGAAAACTTCATAACTAATTCATACTAAATTAGAAAAATGCAAATAAGATACCAAAATGTTCAAAAAAACATCACCTATATGTCAGTGTCATTTGCATTCATGAAAAAAGTATTGGAAAGTGTCCATCCGAGTTTTAGCTCTTATGCTACCACCATGAATGGTAAAATCTAAAAAAGTTCTAAAAAATAAAAAAAAATTGGTGGCAAAGAATGATAAATGTTTTAATTGCCTGCCAAGTTTCATCAGGGAATAACATTCGTGGGTGTCGCGGCAAAAAAAACAATCAGCACTCCAAAATAGATTATTTTTTTGCCACAACTTCCATGAATGTCGTTCCCTAATGAAACTTGGCAAGCACTTAGAACATTTGTTGTTCTTCGCCACCATATTTTTTTGAATTTTTTTGAATTTTTTAGAGTTCACTATTCATGGTGGTATCGAAAGAGCTAAAACTCGGATGTGAACTTTCCAACACTTTTTTTCATGAATGCAAATGACACTGACATATAGGTGATGTTTTTCTGAACATTTTGGTATCTTATTTGCATTTTTCTGATTTAGTATGAATTAGTTATGAAGTTTTCAAACTGACGGTCAAATGGTCAAAGGGCAAAAGCATAAGACGAGCAAAGTGACTTGGACAGAACCGGTGACTTTTGGGAATTAGGGGTAAAATAGACGAGTGGGACACAACTAGGGGCATAAATCTAATTATCCCTAGGAAAAAAGATGAGTTTCTTTAGGAAGTTTGCTTCCAAGAAGAACTCCAAGGGAGTTATTGGGGAGTCATCTGACAATGATTTCCGCACCCGGAGAATGGTAGAGGTAAGGCCATGTGAATGGCCGCATAACCCATTCATGGAGGGAGCTGGAATCCGTCAAGAGTTTGCACAATATGCAGCTAACGCCGGCCTCACCAACTTCATCGCAGCTGAATGTGAACAGTATCATCTCCTGACAAATTCCTTTGTGCAAAGTTTTCATTTCTTGAGTAGGAATAATCCTGCTGAGGTGCAGTTTAACTTATATGCTGAACCCCGTCAGATACCACTTACTGAATTTTGTGACATATGCTTGATCCCATATGTTGGGAATTTAGTATAGCCTAGGCCCATAGAGTTTGATGTTTTTTACCGCACTCTGACAGTGGGGTGAGAGAGGGGTGTCAGGTGTCACCGCCACTAGCTTACATTTTCCTACTGTGCATTATTTTGCTCTATTCATTGCGAAGTGTGTGCTTGCTAGAAAGAAGGTAGGTGCACTCAGTGACCCAGACTTCGCTGTCTTACGCCGTGCACTTTACGGCGACAACACTTATAGTTTGGGAGCTATTGTGGCACGTCGCCTCCACATTGACAGATCCAAGGGTAAAATACATGGTGGTATTTATGCTACTCGCTTGGCGAGTCACTTTAACATTCAGATACGCCAGCATGATTATCCCTTACCCAAGGTTTATTCAGATCGCCAGGCTATGGCACACCACCAGTTTATTGATAGCGAGAACACTACTATGGATGTTCCTTATAACTTGGTATTTAGTGAGATTACTCATGATGTTATTCCGTTGCCTGCACTTACTTTGTTTGATCCTATTGGCAGGGGCGGATACAGGATCATGCCTGAGGACATTGTCGCCTACCGGAACAACCTGGTTGCGGCAGAGGAGGAGCCTCAGGAGTGGGACCCTCAGGTGCCCGCTCACCACCACTTCAACGTGGACCTGATGTCTATTTCGAGTGGTGATTACCAAGTTAGGCAAAAAGCCTAAGCTTGGGGGAGTACGTGCTAGATTTATTTTCTTGCCTTCTTCTGGTGTGTTTGAAAAACCTTGAAAAAATACAAAAATATTTCCTGCTTCTTTTTTATTCATCTTTCTTGTGTAATTAGTTGTAGTACTTAAAAATAAAACCCAAAAAGATTTCCTTTATTTTGCTTGTTGGGAGCTCTCCGGTGTAAATAGATTTTCTCGTTGTTGTTTTTCTTTCTTTAATTTTCTTTCTTCCAGAAAACCTCCAAAAATATTTCGGTGTGTTTCTCTGAATTTCTTTTCTTTTCATTGAGTCGTACCGAGGAGAAGACCATGATGAAAATGTTGAGTGGCTCTCATATGAATTATTGTTGATCTAACAAAGAGCCCATATTACCTTGTCTTCTCCTTTGAATAAAATGTTTGCAGATTCCAGCTTAGTCTATGACACTCTTGCACTATTATTATTTTCATATCATTCGATCGTGCAGGTGAAAGGCAATAATGACGATATTTGATGAACTGGCTGTGGCAGAGAGATATGGGTATGAACTCAACTTGCTCAATTTTTGTAAATACGTTTAACCTAGTATCCATGATTCAGCTTATTATGATCAAACATGTTTGCAATGACAATTAGAGATTATAGTTTCTCATGCCATGCTTAAGTAGCTAGGAGTGGATAATGAGTTATCTTGGGTGTCAACATTGCATTAAAATGATTGTGATGTAGTATGATGATATGGTATCCTCCTCTAAATGTTCTAGTGGCTTGACTTGGCACATGGTCATGCATGTAGTTGAATCAAAACCAACATAGCCTCTATATATTTATGTTCATGGTGTTTATATCCTACTCATGCTAGTATCCAATGTTCCTTATGCATAATTCATGTTCATGACCGTTTTTGCTCTCTAGCTGACCCCTTCTCAACCTAATTGCTAGCCTTCGCCTATACTAAGTGTGAATTCTGCTTGTGCATCAAAAATCCTGAAACCCAAGTTATCCCAGATGAGTCCACCATACCTACCTATATTCGGTATTACCCTACCGTCCTAAGTAAATTTGCATGTGCCACCTCTAAAAACTTCAAATAAATATCCTTTTTGTGTGCCTGGATTGTTCGTAGAGCGACAGGAGGTAGTCAATATCTTCCATGCTAAGCGGGTTATTTTCATGATGAGTGTTTATTCACTCGTCCTTGCACGAGAGGGGCGGTAATAGGGACTCCTAGTCCCGAACTCAAATTTCAAATAATTAAACAAAACTCCCCCAGGACTGTTGTTGGTATTGACGGTACACGGTGTTTCGGACCAGCCGTGGAGTGTGATTGTTGGTGGAGGGGGAGTAAACTTTTACTTTTATCACATGGGAACCGCCACTAATGTGTTTAGCATGGAAGATACCGGTAACTAATGGTTGCGAAGTAAACAACAAGGGTGCATTTCTCAAAATTTCATTTACCTCTATTTTAAAAACTTGAGCTCTCGCACCTCTGCAAATCACTGCTTCCCTCTGCGAAGGGACTATCTACTTATTTTATGTTGTGTCGTCACCTTCTCAAATAAGCGCCATAACCTGAGAGCACTATTGTCATCCTCATGCATTGTGTGTAGCTAATGTTGGGTGCATCATGACTGGGTCTTCTCTACCATGAATTACAATGTTTAGTTGCTGCTTGAACTTTGGAGGTGCTCTGCATTTATGTTTTGCGGTCTCAGATAGGGCTAGTGAGATACCACTATTGTCATGTTATATTATTGTTGTTTTGATGAAGTGTTGTTGTTTGAGATATCTTATTATTTCTCGCTAGTTGATTATGCCGTTGATATGAGTTAATACAATTTTTCTAAGAGTTATTATCGACATGGTTAGTTATAATCTTTGCTGAAAACCTGGGTGCTACTTAAGATTATTTATGTAAATAAGAGAAAAAGAGTTCGTAAAAGTTTTTCTTTTTCACTTTCAGTTTATCAACTGAATTGCTTAAGGACAAGCAAAGGCTTAAGCTTGGGGGAGTCGATACGTCTCCGTCGTATCTACTCTTCCTAACGCTTTTCCTCTTGTTTTGGACTATAATTTGCTTGATTTGAATGAAACTAACATGGACTGACGCTGTGTTTGTCACAGCCCTAGATTATTGCTTGTATTAGTTGCATCATAGAGAACTCATGCATCATGTCTAAATTTCTGAAACTTGGAATTGAGGAAAGTGGAAGCCTCAAAAATTTAAATAAAAGAAGGGCAAAGAACCCTGGAAATCTCATTCTTTGTTTCCAAGATGTCCTTTTGCAATGTTTGATAATTTTGGCAAGAGCTATATATCAAACCAGAATTTAGGAACATTTTCAAGGATTTATGTTTGGGACTCTGAATTTAAATCAATAGCTATTTGAATTTGAGTTATATTCATATAACTAGAATATAATTTCAAATAACATTGAAACATTTTATGTGCATTTGGAAATGTGCATTCTGCAACATAAAATTAATCAAAGGGTTTTGTCACTGTTTTGAACTTGTTTTGAATTTTGAACAGTGGCAGAATATTAAACAATAGAAAACATAACAGAAAAATAAAACAGAGCAACCTTACCTGGCACTCACCTGGGCAGCCCACCTGGCCAGTCCACTTGGCGGCCCAGCCCACCAGGGGCACCGCTGTCTTCAACCTCTGCCTACTGGCAGAGGCGTGTCGACGCGCCCGTGCCCGAGGCTCCACCTCCTGCTTGCTTGCCGCCCTCTCCCCGACGCGCCTACGAGCGCCACGTGACCCCCCTGCACCTCTCCCTCTCTCTCCCTTGAGCGACCTCCCTCCTCTGTCTCTCTCGTGCGCGTCCACCCGAACGCGCGCTTCGCCGCCGCTCGCCACAACCGCAGCCACTGCCTCCCCCTCGACTTTTTGAGCTGACCACGAGCTCCGCTGCTCCGTCCTCGACCTCCCCACCATGCCAAGCATCGCCGGACGCCCTGCATCACCGGCATCTTCCTCGTCTTCAAGCTTCGGCAACGCCGACCATCGCCGTCGATCCGCAGCAACTGGAGCGTCCCCAAGCCCCTGAGCTACCCTACTGCATCCCTGTGAGCGCCCGCTTCGACTCCCCCTCTTCCCCGGCCTCTCCGCGTCCTCTAGGCCCTAGCTGGACGGATGCGGAACTCCGGCCGCTGCCACGAGCTCGCTTTCGGCGAACTCCGGCCACCCCGCGCCCTTCCGTTGGTTCCCCTGGATGCGCGCGGGCACGGGCTCCCTCCTGCTGCCCTCGGCACATCGATCCGTCGCCTCTGGCGCAACTCCGGCGGATGCCGCCGCGGTTTGAGGTCGCCGCCGGCAAAAACTCTGGCGTGCTGACGTGGCTAAGTCATTAGCTGCTAATTATCCCCCTAAACAACCCCCTAGTTACACTGACAGCCGGGCCCGACTGCCTAATTAAGTTGGTTTAGTTTCTGTTTAGGTTTAACTAACCACACAGGCCCCACAGGTTAGTTTGACCTGGCCACGTCACCTGTTGACCAGACACCACCTGCCTGTGACACTAACCTATCCTGAGTCACTGACCAGTGGGCCCCACTGGTCAGATTTGACCTGGACCGGCCTGTTGACCCCGCTGACGTCACCCAGACGCAATGCTGATGCAGTAATTGTTTTTCTGGATTTAAAATAATCTAGGAAATTCCAGAAAATGTTTAAAACTTCTAAAATTCATAGAAATTCAACCGTAGCAGATTGCAAAGATTTATATATGAAAAATGATCAGAAAAATCCAATCTTTCCATCTGTACTAGTTTCATGTATGTTTAAACAACTTAAACTTGCTGTTTAGTTCAAAAGATGATAATGCACTATTTGAATCCATAACTTGAGTTTGAATTTGAACCATTGGTTCAAGTAAGCTCAAACCTTTCTGTTCTAGTTGCATTAGCCTAAATCAAATCATATTGCCATGTCATGATCATGCATCATATTGTTGCATTGCATTGATTGTGTTCCTTCTCTGTTTGCCAGTGTTGTTCACCCTTAGTAGACATTTGTTCCGAGATGAGTTCAATGACACCGATGAAGAGCTATACTATCTTCAGAAGTGTCAGGCAAGAAAAAACCCCTTGTTCATTCCGATACAATCCCACTCTCTCGCTCCTGCTCTCTTTTACTGCATTAGGACAACAATGATTCAACTGTTACATGTTGTGGTAGTTGAACCCCTCTGCATGACCTGTCATTGCCACAGTAAATAGATGAAACCCAGTAGCATGAGTAGGAGTTGTTTGGGCCTTGATGTGCCTACTCATTCATGCTTGTTGTCATGCCTGCTACTGCTTAGAGTTGAGTCAGGTCTGGTTCATCGGGGATGAATTGGAATGTGGTGAACATGTCCTACTGTTGAGAGCTAAGTGTGTGAACACGATTTGGTAAAGGTAACGGTTAGAGGCCATGTGGGAGTACATGGTGGGTTGTCTCATTGATACCGTCCTCAGGAACTGAGTTCTGTGTTTGTGATCCATGAACAGCTACTACCACACATTGGGCTCCGGGCACTCCAAGCTCTCCCGACTTATTAATCAACGTGATCTCTGTCCAGGAGTTGCAACTAGTTTCTGGTGTTTGTAGGTTGTGTTAGTAGTCTACCAAGTGGCACCCGGTACAGGTGGGCTTGGGACAGGCTAGGCACCATGGCACGGTGTACCAAGCATAGATCCATCCATGGAGGTGGGCTTCGGAACCCTGCACACATCGTTTGGGGCCGTGAGCGACACCCCGGCCGGATCTCCTTGCGGATGGAACCCGAATAGGCGATAAACCTGGACTAGAGACTTGTGTGGTTAGTCAGGTCGTGGCTAACTCCCTTGCCAGGCTTCCGCTTGAAGGTTGCCGAGATACACGCCGTGTAAATGGTGGTAAGTGGCGAGAGCGTGTGTGAAGAAGTACACCCCTGCAGGGTTAACATCATCTATTCGAATAGCTGTGTCCGCGGTAAAGGACTTCCGGGTTGCCTGTACAGTTCATAGACAAGTGAAAGTGGATAATCTAAAATGTGCAAGATAAGCGTGAGCGCTATGGATGGTGTTTTCGTAGGGAGACGGGAGCGGATCCATAGTGGTGTATTGATTGGTGAATATGTGGACTCGTGTGCGCCACCTCAAAAGAGTTACCAACAGTCGTAGTTCAGGATAGACACTGAGTCAAATCTGGCTTGTTGCAGTTAAACTCCACCACCCCTTTGTTGATATTGATGCATATGTAGCTAGTTATGATGTAAGTCTTGTTGGGTACGTTTGTACTCATGTTTGCTTAATTTATGTTTTTGCAGAGAGACTTCTGTCTCGCTAGAAGTTCCGCGTGGACTTCGACGTTTAGCTTGTTACCCCAGCTACAATCTTGTGCCCTCAGCAGGGTCTTGTAGATAGTCAGGCTTCTCAGCCTTTTCATTTTTAGTTGTCTGTACTCAGACAACTTAAGCTTCCGCTTGTGCTTTTGCTTGTATGACTTGAATGCCGGGTCATCAGACCCATGTTTGTAATATCTGGCTCTTCGGAGCCTAATGAGTAAATACTTTGAGTTGTAGAGTTTTGTTGTGATGCCATGTTGTATTTGCACATATCGAGCATATTATGTGTATGATTTGAAATGCTTGGTATGTGTGGGATCCGACAACCTAGTTGTTTATCCTTGGTAGCCTCTCTTACCGGGAAATGTCTCCTAGTGCTTCCACTGAGCCATGGTAGCTTGCTACTGCTCCGGAACACTTAGGCTGGCCGGCATGTGTCCTTCTTCGTTCATGTGTCTGTCCCTTCGGGGAAATGTCACGTGGTGTCTATCGGAGTCCTGTTAGCCTGCTACAGCCCAGATTCTCCGGAGTCATGTTAGCCCAGCTGCTACAGCCCGGATTCACTCGCTGATGACCGACATGTTCGTTGTTGGGTCATGTATGCCTGTCCCTGTAAGTTAGTGCCACTTTGGGTTTATGACTAGTCATGTCGGCCCGGGTTCTTTGTCATATGGATGCTAGCGACACTATCATATACGTGAGCCAAAAGGCGCAAACGGCCCCGGGCCAGGTAAGGTGGCACCCATGGGAGTACCATGCGTGAGGCCGCAAAGTGATATGATGTGTTACATGCTAGATCGGTGTGACATAGGATCAGGGTCCTGACAGCTTTGGTATCAGAGCCTGACTGCCTGTAGGATTACCAAGCCAAACTGGTCGAAGTTGAGTCTAGAAATGCTTTAGTTATATAAGGGAATTGATTGTGGAGGGGAACGTAAGGCTCTTTTTACTCCTTTACCTTTATGTCCTTCTGATCTGAGTCACCCTCTTTTTTTCTACGGGGATTAAGGACTAGGCTTCTCATCTTTCTATCAGGATCACGTGTTACTAATCCGTAGACTTATAGGTTTGTTGGTTAAGCCTCAGTTTTGTTCCTACTACTTCCTTGTGTTAACAGTTGGTCTCGGAACCTTGATATTGTGATGTTGAGTGGTTATGCCACCATTTTGTAGGATGTCTCAAATCTTTTGAGGATTTACAGCTGTTATTCTGTCCGAGTCATCCCAGGTTTCTTACTAGTCTGATGCATTTGCAAATCCCTTCCTCCCGTTCTCGATGTCCCTTTGGGCCAGATTAAGCACGCTAATCGGTGTGTTGAAGTACTTCATTGCCTCAACATATATGTTGGAGCTATTATTATGACCCTAGGTGTCTTGGAGAACCACCTAGTAATCTAGCTCTGATTTGTATTCCCAGTGTGATGATACTGGCCATCATTCTCGAAAGCATCCCATCATGCCACTTAGTTAGTAGGCATTCTATTCCCGGGTTCTTGAACCCGAGATTCACCTTACTTACTTCATGTTGATAGTGTTTACTATTTCCTTTAGGATATTAGTAACCTTAGCGATAGTCCTCAAGGTCTGTGGTATTCTCTTCTTCCAAATACCATGAACTGCTTATGGCAGAAGTTCTTTTGAACCAAAAGATCACAACTAGAGTTCTCTTGATGAGTTCTCCATTCTACATTGTGAATCTGCCAGTTCTACCTTTCTGCATGGGTTATCCGGAAGAAATGTTGAGCTTTGCTCGATACTAATCTACGCATCCACAACTCATAAAAGATATACGTCCCTTTGAGTTGTTCCTCTTTAATTGTATTTCGGCCTTCATCTATCAGTTGATAGTCAAGAGCATGTCTGCATTCATGTTCATCGATGCCTTTTACTCTTGTGGTCCGTCAAGCCGTTCTGGTTCAGAATGACTAGGAGAAACAAACTCCAGTACCTCATCCATATCCAGGATTGGGTCAAAGTAGTTGTGCTCTGCAGATCAAAATGCCAATCCAGCTTTTGTTCTGTTCTACCTTTGAGTGCTACCCTCTTTATGTCGGGAATATCATAGGAATTGCACAACCTCTTATGAGTTCTTGACGTAGTGATACTTCTCGCCATAGCTATTCATTCCTCGGTTCCCGTGTTATTGTAATCAGAATGCCGACAAGTGAATCGTGATATGTGCAATCAATACTCCTAGCAACCATGTTGCTTGGTAGTTAATGGACAATACTCTCATTCTTAGCGTGCTGGTTATTGAGTCATCATCCTAAGAATGATCGTGCTACCTAGTCCTTATTTGTGGTGCACTCTTCGATCAATGCGTTAGAATTGTGTCAATCCCTCACCCTTTTGATCATATCATCTTGCCTCGAAAGCAAGATTGCTCCCGAGCTTAATAACATTTCGGTGGTTCGTGATTTTACGGATATCTTCACGGAAGTATCAGCAGGTCATCCCCTGACCGATATGTTGAGTTCGTGATCAAGTTGGTTTTCCAATAAACCACTCTTTCTCCAAGAATCCGTTTTGGATACCCCTGAGCTAGTTGGTTAAGCCAAACAACAACTTGGAGAGTTGGAAGATAAAAGCTTGTCTGACTTAGTTCATGTTAAGGGATATCTTGTTTTTGTGTGTTTGTTGTAGAAAGATGATTTCTTCATCGATTCTTCCTCGTGATCCGTTGTTGAACTTATCGCCCTGCCCAAACCTTGATTTGAGTGTGGGCCATCGTCAAATCAACTTAGAACCAATGATATTCGTAATGTTGTCTTACTCGTGGTTGATTCCTCGAGCATACACTATTATATCTTTTGGGTCTGACTAATACTGTCTCCTTGTTCATATAGTTGTTGGGATTCCATTTATATGGAAACCTGGATGAATTGTTGTTGAGCCCATCGACAACATCCTTATCCTCTCCATGATTTTGTTGAAAATTAGGCTAGTGTTGGAAACTTTGTAAAAAATGCCTTTGTGTCCCGTCCATGAGGTATATGTTTGGATGAGAGAAGTGACTTCCTCTAATTCACGTGTATCTGATGTAAGTTGCCACCGTGAATTGAGAGAGTTTGTTTTGCTCCCTCTGGAATCATCCCAAGTCAGTCATGCCCGTGCGAAGTATTCTATGGCCTGATAGACTGATCATCTTCATTCCATATGTAATTCCTAGCATACCAAGCCACTGATTGATTTGTTCAAGGATAAAAAGTTCTAAGTGCTAGTCCTGAAGGTACCAGACGGATTTGTAACGGATTTCGTTATCCTCGATGATGGTTCCCAACCAGAACCCGGTAGTGTTTTGCTGTAAGACTACTATGTGGTCATACTTGTCTGGGACATCGTGTTCACATGTGTGTAGCAAAACCAGCTCATGTTTTGGGGCTTGCTAACGTAGTTCATTTCCCGAGAATCTCGCAACGTCATCTCGTCGGTTTGCGTTGCAACCTTTCCTTTTCAGACATGCCGTCTGAAATATCCTGTTACCAACCAGATCTGAATCTCAGGCAGACATGATGGTTGGGACATTCCCAAGAATTATAATATTGGTCTTTTGAACCGTTAAGTGGATGTCATGGCCAACATACTTATCCGGGAGATCTATTATTGTAGTATCTTGAGTCAGCAATTTGGCCACTCTTCCATGACGAGTTGATATGAATTAGTCCATAAGTTGTTCATTATGGGATCTTTGAGTTTCCGAAGTCAGACCTTTACTTGATGTTCCAGATACCGAATGGTATTGGCTTAAGCTGGTACATCAAGGAGAACATTAGAAGCGGAGTGCTAAATGTCTCTCAGTCAATCATCCAGATTTTGTTTCCTTGGCCTCGCTAAGGTAAAATCTGAGAAAGTGTTGTCCTCCTCTGCACCTGCATCCTCCATCGTTATTCATCATGGTAGTACGAGGTGTCACCAGGATCTTGGCATAGATGTTGGTAAAACCTTGATGAATATGGAAATGCTCAAGTTCTTGCAAGAACGCTCAGTCACTAGGTTATATCCTTGGTATCAACTGGAATGTGCCTTCAATTTGCTGAGTTGTTCTATAACCGTAGTTTCCTTTCCAAACTGAGTATGCCATCCTCTCGAATTCTTTCAAACGATCAATTGTGATTTGCCTCAGGCTTGTAAGAAGAGTTTCAACGATCTATGGATCAAAAGTAATTCTTTTTGCCACTTAAGGTAATAATTCTACGAGTCACCTCCCCCAAGGTGCCCCGTTCTGGAATCATGGCAATCAATCTCCTCGCTACTTTGAAACCATGCACCATCCTACTCCAGCGTGGAATTGTTGCCTACCAAATTGAACCTCCGTCATCTGTTTCTTCCATCCCTCCCAATGTGTGTCTTGTGTCTCGGCTCAAGAAATGTTTCCACGTCTCATTCCGTGAGTTGATCTTGTGTTCTTTAAGATCGATGATCCATTCTTGTGAGGTTGTCTTGCTCTCTTGTTGCCATGTTGGATGAAGTTCTCGAAGGGAAGGATGTCATAATCAATATGATGTGGCGGATCAACATCTCCGAGAAGGGCAGTTGGATCGAGAAGATCGTGTTAGCTTTGTGTCCCCGCTGTCTTCTTACCTCGCGCCTTGAATCTCGGGACGAGATTCTTGTTGAGTGGGGGTGAGTTGTCACAGCCCTAGATTATTGCTTGTATTAGTTGCATCATAGAGCACTCATGCATCATGCCTAAATTTCTGAAACTTGGAATTGAGGAAAGTGGAAGCCTCAAAAACTTAAATAAAAGAAGGGCAAAGAACCCTGGAAATCTCATTCTTTGTTTCCAAGATGTTCTTTTGCAATGTTTGATAATTTTGGCAAGAGCTATATATCAAACCAGAATTTAGGAACATTTTTAAGGATTTATTTTTGGGACTCTAAATTTAAATCAATAGCTACTTGAATTTGATTTATATTCATATAACTAGAATATAATTTCAAATATCTTTGAAACATTTTATGTGCATTTGGAAATGTCCATTCTGCAACATAAAATTATTCAAAGGTTTTGTCACTATTTTGAAATTGTTTTGAATTTTGAACAGTGGCAGAATATTAAACAACAGAAAAATAAAACAGAGCAACCTTACCTGGCACTCACCTGGCCAGTCCACATGGCGGCCCAGCCCACCAGGGGCACCGCTGTCTTCAACCTCTGCCTACTGGCAGAGGCGTGTAGACGCGCCCGTGCCCGAGCCTCCACCTCCTGCTTGCTTGCTGCCCTCTCCCCGATGCGCCTACGAGCGCCACGCGACCCCCTACACCTCTCCCTCTCTCTCCCTCGAGCACCCTCCCTCCTCTGTCTCTCTCGCGCGCGTCCACCCGAACGCGCCCGTCGCCGCCGCTCGCCACCACCGCAGCCACTGTCTCCCGCTCTACCTTTTGAGCTGACCACGAGCTCCGCCGCTCCGTCCTCGACCTCCCCACCAAGCCATGCATCGTCGGACGCCCTGCATCACCGGCATCTTCCTTGTCTTCAAGATTTGGCAACGCCGACCATCATCGTCGATCCGCAGCAACTGGAGCGTCCCCGAGCCCCTGAGCTACCCTGCCACATCCCTGTGAGCGCCCGCTTCGACTCCCCCTCTTCCCTGGCCTCTCCGCGTCCTCTAGGCCCTAGCTGGACGGACGCCGAACTCCGGCCGCCACCAATAGCTCGCTTCGAGCGAACTCCGGCCACCCCGCGCCCTTCTGTTGGTTCCCCTGGATGCGCGCGGGCACGGGCTACCTCCTGCTGCCCTCAGCGCATCGATCCGTCGCCTCTGGCGCAACTCCGGCGGACGCCGCCATGGTTTGAGGTCGCCGCCGGCCAAAACTCCGGCGTGCTGACGTGGCTAAGTCATTAGCTGCTAATTATCCCCGTAAACAACCCCCTAGTTACACCGACAGCCGGGCTCCACTGCCTAATTAAGCTGGTTTAGTTTCTGTTTAGGTTTACCTAACCACACGGGCCCCACAGGTCAGTTTGACCTAGCCACATCACCTGTTGACCAGACCCCGCACTACAAAAAAATACACTTCCGTGATGATACGTGTTTGTCACAGTAGGTCGCGTTTTTTGTCATGCATGTACATCCATGACAAATTTATGACAGAATCAAGATAGTCATACCTGTGCTGTCGTAGAAGTGTTCCATGACATTACCAAAATTATCATCACGAAAGTGTCCACTTCCATGAAGATAAATCGCGCGTCACAGAAGTGCTTTCGTCAAGGGTGACCGACACATGGCATCCACCGTAACGGAACGCTGTTAAGCTATCGGGTCGGGTTTTGGATCCGATAACTCGTTAACAGCCCTGACCAATGGGGATTTTCCACGTGTAAAATCATCATTGGCTAGAGGAAACACGTGTCGGCTCATCGTTGGGACAGATGTCATCCACTCACTGGACAGAAGGCGCCTATGATACGTCGACACGTGGCACGGCCCAATAGTGGCCCATTCCTGTGAAAAGGCCGGCCCGTTTGACTTGGTCAAAAGCTGGCGGGTCGGCCCATGCAAAGCCTGTTAACGGCATGTTCGCATATAGCCCATTTACAGACCGCTAACCCAAGGCCAGTTACGCCCTATCCGAATTAGGCCCAGTAGCGTCATCTGGGCCATCCAATATGACTCCAGCCCGTTTTCACTTCTTGCCCATGTATAGCCCATGACGTCTTTCGGCCCATATGAGGCCCTTTGTAACTCTTGGCCCATTAGCGGCCCGTGCTGAAACTGGCCCGTAATGAACAGTGTATTACTTTACACCCATTAACGGCCCGTGGTGAAACTGGCCCGTAATGAACAGTGTATCACTTTATACCCATTAACGGCCCGTTATTCCATTGGGTTGTTTCCAGCCCAAGTTAACTTTTGGCCTTCTGAGGGCCCATTTATTCTTGGGCTCATTTGCAGCATTCGGTTACTTACGGCCCGTTACTGTCATTTTCTGCTTGTGGGCCAAATTCAGCCCGTCGTTACAGTCGGCCCGTTTTTGGACCGTTAGTTTGTTGGGCCATTTTCATAGCATCACCAAATATGGCCTATTAACGATGGCCCGTTATGGTCGGCCCATGAACGGACGATTCCAACTCTAGCCCGTTTACGACCATAATGCGGTCTATTTGGCCCATGTTTGGCCAATCGATCATACGGCCCGTATAAGGCCCATTGATGATACGGCCCGCAGAAGGCCCATTGTTTCTACGGCCCGTAGAAGGCCCATTGTTTCTACGGCCCATAGAAGGCCCGCTGTTTCTACGGCCAGTAGGAGGCCCAGTGTCACTACAGTAAATATTAGCCCATGGTTATTGTGGCCTAGTTTTAAAAAATAGGTTATTGCCGCCACTAGCTAACCGCGGAAAAAGAACAGCAATGACTACAAGCAAACAAATAAATAAGACAACAAGGAAATAAATAAGCAAGCAACTAACGCTAGGCTATCACGGCTATTACACATATTACATCCACTAGGCATCAAAGTTCGCCACCAGTGCAAATATAGGGAACAAAGCAGCATATCATATACACTGGTTGTCAAAGTTGGCGACCAGCGCAAATAAACGCCGCAGCAAAACAAATCCAGAACTGAAACCACTTCAGAAGATCTTAAGAAACAATATCCTGGGTACCCATAATGCTGGCAAGATGCTTAGCAAGCTTATTAACTTTCTCTTGTTTGGCGCTTAAATCCTCCAGCGCTTGCTGTTGCACCAGAAAATATGCATCTGAATTCGGCAGGGACTTCCTCAGTCCTTCAGCTTCCTGTCGCAGCACATCTGATCGATTTCTTTCAACTTGAAGTTGAGGCTCAAGAAGACGAACTGATACAGGCAGCGAGTTCGAAGAGCTTGTGCCAGCAGTAGTGGCCAGTAACTCGAACACTACATCAACACAGGACTTTTGGGTTCCCTCACTGTCGTCAAGATAGTTTTTCTCAGCTTTCTTAGAGACCAACAGGGATGTCTCACTATCTTGAACCTTATCTGCATTACTTCCTTTACCATTGGATAACGCAGTACTGTTCTCCAATATTTTGTCCGCATTCTAAAAGAGAAACAAGCAGACACATCACATGTTTACCGTGTTGTATATGAAACTCATTTTGGTAAATGAGTTCAGTAGTAAAGTGGAAAGGATAACAGCATGAAACAAACATATATCTATGTACCATGGTCACTTTATGGTCTATATCATTCTAGTTTTTGTTGCCAAATCAAGATAGAGACACAGTTCAAATAATATTTGTTCAAGACAAAGCAAAATAGACAGAATATAAGTGTGGGTAACTATAGAGCAATAACAACACTTGTAATGTGCATGACATGAGAACATAACTGTTTATTCAATTGAAACTGAAATCAACATAGAGCAGGTTACAACAGCAAACCAGTTAAAGAAACAGGTTTAAAACATACCTGTTGCGCCATTGGAGTTTCAATTCCATCCTTCAAATTTGTAAATAGTTGGTATGAGTACATACAGTAATGCAAGAGCAAAGGAGTATGAACCATAGCCACAGAACCTGACCTGAGAACAAATCTTCTTCTCCTTTAAGCGTTGAGTTGGGATTCGGAGTGGTGGTCCTCGTGCTTTGGGCACTGCAGTTCCCTTACTAACTGCTCGTGTTTGGGTGATCTGTGGTGGAGACAGTGCTGTGTCAACTGGAACTGGGTTACTACCTGCCGGGGTTGGGGTTAGAAGGGGTGTAGCTGGTTCTCTGTCCAACTGGGTAGGGGTACAATCTGCGAGAGTCTGGGTTATGTGTGGTGGATCTGGTCCTTGGGCAAGTACAACCGTGGTTCTATCTGCATCAACTGGTAGCACTATCTTTTCTGAAGACCGTGTTGTTACACCCTTAGATACTGCCATCACGCTCTCTAATTCAAATGGCTGATAAACAAGAAAAGTAATTGAAAGTATAGACATTGTATGATAGACAGGTGCAATGGATAGTGGGCAATAAAAGAGGGCATGAAATAATTCATATTTATGTTGTCTAACCAAACAGGATAGCTTGACACAATTTCACATATATGATGGCTAACTAAACAGGATAGCATGACGCAATTTCACATTATGATGGCTAACTAAAAAAGATGGAAAGACATAGTTCAAAATATGAGACTATGTAAACAGGATGACATGACATAACTATATAATGTGTTTATTAAATAGGTTGGCATGCCATAATTCACATACATTCACGGATAGAATGCCATAATTCAAACTATGATGACTGTAAACACTAAACATGATGAGATGATATAACTATATGATGTCTTTATTAAATGGGTTGCCATGCCATAATTCAGATAGGTGATGTGTATGTACTATGTAAACATGATGGCATGATATAATTCAAATATATGATTTATATAGTAAGCAAGTAAGCATATGGCAATCCATATATGATGTAAAAACTAAGCAATGCAAGACAACATGCATGACATGGGTAATATAACCCTGCCAAGTTTGAGCATAGACCTCAGGGGGGAAATAGGACTGGTCATCAGTCTCTGAATCCTCCTCTGAGGAGCTCTCTGTAACCAGCAAGATGTCTGCTTCAGCAGGTAGCATTGTCTGCTCTGAATACCTTGTTTTCACTCCAGATACTTCCATCACCGCTTCAAATGGCTGATGCACAGGAAGAGTAGTTGAATATACAAATGTTGTCGACAAATGGAACACGTAATACAAAAAAAATGATAGCATGATATAATTCACATACATGATGATTGGCTAAACATCATGGCATTGCATAATTCACATATATAATGCCTTTGCAACAAGATAGCATTGTATAATTCACATATATAATGTCTTGCAACAAGATGGCAATGCATAATTCACATATATGGTAATTAGACACTGAACAAGTGGCATTCACACAAAGCATGTCTAAACTAATCAAATGACATAGCAATGCGAGACACCATACGCACGATATGAGCAACATAACCCTGCCAAGTTAGAGCATACACCTCGGGGGGGAATAGGACTGGTCATCTGTCTCTGAATCCTCCTCTGAGGAGCTATCCGTAACCAGCAAGATATGCGCTTCGTCAGATAGCATAGTCTGCTCTGAAGACCTTGTTTTCACTCCAGAATTTGCCATCACCGTGTCAAATGGTTGATGCACACGAAGAGCAGTTGAATGTACTAACATTGTTGACAAATGTAATATGTAACGGAAAAAAAGGATGGCCTGATATAATTTACATATAAGATGACTGGCTAAGCAGGATGGCATTGCAAAATTCACATATATGATGCTTGGCTAGACAAGATGGCGTTGCATAATTCACATAAACGATGAATAAACTAAACAGATGGCATTCGCACAAAGGATGTCTAAACTAAGCAGATGACATATTTGATGTATAAAGTAAGCAATGCAAGACACCATATGCATAATATAACCAACATCAGCATGCCAAGTTAGAGCGAAGACCTCAGTGGGTAAATAGGAGTTATCTTCTCCTTCTGAATCCCCCTCAGAACAGATATCTTCCCCTCGATTACAATCCGAAATGCGTGGAGGGGGGCTGCCTTTGCGCCTACCATGGAGCGACGTCTACATGAAATTTTATTGCCACGCAAGGCTCGTGTCTTTTGCTCTACATGTTCAGTTCCAATGTTTACAATAACTGTCATGCATAGGAATAAAACATAGTGAGATTACGTAAGGAGTGCATGTAGAAATCCAGAGTGATGGTAGCAACCTGTGGATAGACCCAAAACCAATAATAGCAGGCAGATAATGGCTTCAGTTAAAAAATACAGATAATGGCTTCTTTACTGTTTGTTTCCCACCCAACATGAAACTCATAGTAGACACCGGAGATTAACCAGATAGTAAGTAGATACTATTGATAGCGGCCCCGATATGTACCCCACAACCATTTCAAAACTCAAGTTTGACCATTAGTTTGGAGCTGACTCAGAGTCTAATCGGTGAACAGGACTATAAAGTAGCATGTCACGAAAGAGTGCGACCTCTCTTGCGGACCCGTGTAGTCCTCGAGGTCATCTGCTCGGTTGATGAAGGTAATGCAGTTTTCATGGCTGCCGGCGGCGGGGAAGAAGATCTGAGGCGGCGAAAGACAGTCTGGAGGCCGGATCCTTGCTGTGATGGACCCTCCTGTCGTTGAAGCAGCTGAGCTGGGGTGGACGACAGCGCAGCAGGAGCGGGACAAACCACGCAAGGATTTTTTGACAACTATCTGTAAGAGAAGTAATTCTGTAAGGGTTCGTTTGAATTGGAGGATTCCAACAATGCAGGGATAGGAAATAGACAGGAATAGGATAGGAATGCACGTGCAAAACAGAGAATTTCAAAACACAGGATTTCTGCCAATCTGGGTGTTTGATTCACAACAATTGGAAGATCACAGGATGCAAAGAAGCATGGTGAGATTAAGTCAAACCACAAGAAAATGTACGGTTATAATGCTATTATGCTTCTATCTCTTAGTCTTGTGCTTCATGAATAGGAATTTGAAAAGGAGGACAAGTGAAAATTAAAATTCCTACGTTTTTTCTTTCAAGGAGACACTAAAGGAACAAATCCGTGTGCTCAGTGGACAATATATATAACATGTAGAGTAAAAAAGAGATGCAACAAGTGTACAACCTCTTTGGCGAAGCCATGTCGATCTCAGCGTGATTGGGTTGGCCAGTGAGGATGCTTCGGCTGACTTTGCTGTCGGATGAGGGGAAGAAGATCTTAGGCGTCTGGAGATGGAGCCCGAGGTACTGCTCCGCTGTGATGGAGGGTTTCGTCGTTGGAGCAGCTCCGGTGAGTTGTACGACACCGAGGCTAAAGCAGGACAAGAGAGACAACGAACAACGTTAACCTGAGTGGAATTCTAATAGCATCTCCAATACATGACGTAAAATACATAACCACAAAGTGCTAGATGTAAAATACATCAGCCGCTCATCTCTGAACTTAACTGTCGAAAATGAACTTAACTGTCGAAAATGAACTTAACTGTCGAAACTGAACTTAACTGTCGAAACTGAATTTTGCTGTCGAAACTGAATTTTGCTGTCGAAATTGAACGCACTAGCAAGGTGAGGCTACACGTCGGTCGACTGACTTTTGCATCTCTGGTCAGTCAATTTTGCAGCCGTTGGATACGAAATCAAGGGCCTGCGGTTCATCTTCAACCTCCACCCCCCCTGAGCCGCCAGCCACCACCGGCAAAAAAGCAGCCCCCCGCCGCCCGCGGCCGGCGGTGTGCCGCCCCGCCCG